>NW_027660102.1:0-72088 GCF_963210335.1 Falco punctatus
ACAAGCCTTCAAGGCTCCCAAGACCAAGCCTAAGAGGGTCAGGACCGTGCATGTTTGTACTCGCAGTGAAGCTCAACACCTTAGGCAACCCTCAGCCGAGACAACGGTGAAAAACTCACCGGCGCCGAACGTTTCCTCGTCTGTAAGCTGCCCATCCTTAGCATGCAGGACTCCACATTCAAAATTCACAGGTCCCGGAGAAAGAAAACCAAAAACTACAGGACAAACAGACAATCAAACAAAAGACCTCAAATAAGGTTTCCTCTAAGGACTGTTAGATACATCTTTTGTACACGACCTACGCACGGCAACATACGCTTCGTACCAGCTCCGTTACATGCTCAAGTAGCAGACGCCTCAGACTCTGCTTTCCATCACAGATTACGATTTTTTGATGACGTTACTAAAGCTGGTCATCTATTAGTACGATAGGTTATGCCAGTGCCTGAAATGATTTTCGATCTCAGACGCTGCACAGAAACGCCGCAGTTTTTCACTGCAATAAGCAATTGATACCTCAGTCGGTACACGTCACCGAGTGAGTGCTAGGAGTGAAAAGTTTACATTTACCTCTCGCTCTTCGACAGCCAATGAATCCGGTAAACAAAACAACATCTTTAGCACACCGGTACCGAAGACACAGCGCAAAACCCCCCGTTAATGTGCTCCTGTATTTGTTTTAATTTCAAAGTAGCCACTTCAACTGATAAAGACAGCCGATTCTCTACCTGTAACTCTACTCCTCCTTATTATCCTGCTACAGAAAGAAACAAACCGCTAGCATTTCTACGTAACGACTTATTTTTCCAGAGAAGAATAAAAAGCCACAACCGACCAACCAAAAAAAAAAAACCAAACAGAAACAAAACAAACAAAAAAAAAAAACCCCCAAAACAACTCACCTCCTACCTTCTGTGTCCCAGGATGAAAAGTTTCCTTCGGGTTCTTCCCAAATTTGTCATGACCCACAGGACTGAAATGCAAACGAAATACTGCTTTAGAGGAGAGCGAGCACACACCTCGACATTAAACCATGAACTGGCTGTAGTCGGAATCGATTGCGAGAAGAATCGTTCAAAGAGCCTCGCTGACGTGGAATTTTTTGCGGAAGAGCCATTTATTTCCCACACGACTAACCGCTGAGACTTCTTAAACTTCTTTCTGATTTTAAAAACAGAAACAACTAGGACCCTGCACGGAGATCACTTTTAAGCGTACCGTATTTACTTAGGAAGCACAGAACTTTATTCCCTCGTCCTTCGCTTCGGCTTTCTACGTAACTGTCGTGAGCGTTTTAGGAAGACTCGGTAACCTATCCTATTTCATAAGCTTCTCTTCCATCCCTTTGAAAACAACTCCAGGCACGTCAAATGAAAAACGAGCTGCTCGGCGTCAGGCTCGTACCCCAAAGATCCACAAGCAAGACCAGCTGCCTCGCTCAACGGAAAGACCTCACGTACAGCATTTCTTCCCAACTCGTGTTTCTACGTGACTGTCATTTTCGCCCCTTTTTTTTCCCCTACCGTGAATTTCTGGAGCTGCGCAGCACGCCACGGAGTGCCAAATGCAGTCTGTCTGAGGCACACCGAGCTGACACGGAGGTCACATCCGATGCGCCTCTCCATCATCGCTTACGCTAGGCCACCACGCCGACAGGATCTCCCGTAGTTCCCTTCGAAAGCAATTAAAAGGCTGAGATTAATTTAATTGACAAAAAAGCAGGTTTGTCGTGCAGCTGAAATTCGTTGACATAGTCGGTACCGAAACTCACGCTGGCTGTGAACGGGGTGAAATGGCAAAGGACCATCAGCCAGGCCCGAGGGAAGGCTCAAAGGCTGTACAAGCTAAAGAACAGCCAGGGAAGGGATTTTAGTCCGAGCCCAGGCGGGCAAAAGGAGATGACGTTAGTCCTGCTGCCTGCAGGCGTGTGGGAAAATCACCCCGGGGTGGGGGGGGGAACTCGAGAAAATTGCGTCCTAACGGAAGCAGGGTATTACGGAGAGCTTTTTTTAGGGTAGGATACAGCTACAGCCTCGAGGACGGTCGGCACGCACACAGCCTGTACCGCCACCGCTCCCTAAGCAGCGGCTCGGCGCACGCCGACAGCGGTGACGGAGGACGAGCTTAAGGCAAAAAGCCAAAAGCAAACCCCTCAAAGCCCAGAACCGTTCTCAGGAACACAGGAGTTAAGCCTAAAAGCGGTTGAAAGCTGCCTCCTACCTCTTCCCCCTCCGAGACCGGCACGTTTCCTCGCGATCCCTTTTCGCAAACAAAAGACGGACGCCTGCGGTATCAGCTTGGTCCCGAAGCACCACGACGCGCTTGCTGGCTACACGCTCTCTTCTGACAAGGCTGACAGCTTCTCCGCACGCGACAGCCGAGGCCCTGTGAAACACGAGGAAGGCAAACACCGGTAACGTCTCGCAGGGGTCAGGAGGAAGTCAGGATGCACTCCATTCGGAGCCCGACGCGTTACCCAAAGGAATTACCCCAGCAGAACAAGAGGCAGGAACGATCGGTAGACAGGCAGACCACATGCACGGCAGCGATACCCCCGTCAGACTTGCAGGGCGCTTCCAGTCCCAGCCCGCTGCCGCGGCTCAGGCCGGCGGCTGGGGGAAAGACAAAGCCCCGCGCAGAGCTGCGGCGGCTGCCCGGGCAGCCCAGAGGCGGCGGGGGGGGGGGGGGGGGCGGCAGGTCGCCGCGGGCCGACCCCTCCCTCTCCCGGGCCCCGCCAGGCCGCCACAAGCGGCGAGCACCGGGGCCGCCCCGCCGCCGCTCCTCGCCTCCTCGCTGAGGTAGCGGCGCAGCCCCGACAGACAAAAAAAAAAAAAAAAAAAAAAAAACCCAGCCCAAAATAGGCAGCACCGTGAGGAGCCCGCTGACCACCGTCGCTGCCGGGGAGACGAGAACGGCCGGCAGCCCCGCCGGTCCCGGGCCGGGCCGCCCGCCTCAGCCCGCCCGCCGCCGGCACCAGGCGCTCCCCGCCGCGGCCGAGCGCCGGCCCGCCGCATCCCCCGCCCCGCCCCCCCCGCTTCGGCCGCTGCCCGCCGGCCCCCGCCCGCCCGCCCGCCCGCCCTCAGGCCGAGCGCTCACCCAGCGCGCCGCCGCACGTCCCGGCCCGAAAGTCTTCCAGGCTGCCGGCGAAGGCTCCGCACCGCCACGGGCGCGGCGGCGCGCCGCGCGGGCTTGAAATGAACCCCACTTCCGGGGCCGTCTGCGTAACCCGTACGTGCGAGGCCGAAGCCCCGCCCCTAGGGGGCAAGCCGTTTCCGCGCACGCGCAAAAGCGGAATTGCGTCATACGCATGCGACGTCGCCGGAGACCACGCCCCCTTTGGCTTCAGTCCGGCACTGCGCATGCGCTGCCCTTAGTTTTGCCAGTACCTCTTCTGCGCATGCGCGAAAGCGGAATTGCGTCATACGCATGCGACGTCGCCGGAGACCACGCCCCCTTTGGCTTCAAGCCGGCACTGCGCATGCGCTGCCCTTAGTTTTGCCAGTACCTCTTCTGCGCATGCGCAGAAGCGGAATTGCGTCATCACCACGCGACTACTCCCCCAGACCACGCCCCCTTTGGCTTCAAGCCCCGTCTGCGCATGCGCTGCCCTTACTCTGCAGGGCGGCCACGCTGCTGCCGCCTGGCGAAAAAATTTGGGTACTGCAGCCAGTCTACCTAACAGACTGCACCCTTTATTAGACGAATGGAAGCGAGAAGGGAACTCTGCCCACGGCCCCTTAGCAAGTCGCCCGGCTTCACATCTCGCTGGATCAACTTCTTCCAGTGAACATATTCAATTCCACCAGTCTAGAGAAAAAGAGAAAAAAAAAAAAAAAAAAAAAAAAAAGAAAAAACAAAAGAATCACTCGAGAGACCAGGCATACACTTTTTTTTTTTTTTTTTCCTTATAAAAACACCAGCAACATTGTCTTCACGATAAAAGAGGCAATGAAACCTTTTCTTGTCAAATGTAAGGGCACTAAAGAGAAGGTAATTCGACAGACAAGACAGAAACCTCTCCAGCTCTTTCCCCACGTCTATTTGGCATTCGTTTCCAAAAACTTTCTCGGGTGAACGTCTTTTGTCTTTGAGCAGTGCGACAGGCGGTTTGCAAACGGCACAAGTCTCTGCTTTTGAAAAATCAACTCAGACTCTGTAATCACTTTAGATGGGGCACTTTGTGTTTCAGAGAAACAAAACCAACGCTGAGTCTTTCCTTGAACGACACAGGCCTGTTCACCTTTAAATCAGAGAAACAACGGACGTGGTTCTGATCTCTCAAGGAATCTTTACTTTCCAACAGACTGCACCGTCAGGATCAACAAAGCAGTTTCCTACCGTTTCGCCAGCGAGCCAGAGGACTGTCTCGAGACTCAGTTTCCTTGAACAAACACCGAAGAGATCTTCAAGACTCGGTCCAAATGGCTCCGTCAACCTTGAAATCGTAGTCCCCTTCAGCTCCACACCGCTTCATTCTGGGAACGCCCGCTAGAAAAAAAAGGAACAGTTTATTCAGTGTAACGATTCGATTGGTATACAAGCCTTCAAGGCTCCCAAGACCAAGCCTAAGAGGGTCAGGACCGTGCATGTTTGTACTCGCAGTGAAGCTCAACACCTTAGGCAACCCTCAGCCGAGACAAAGGTGAAAAACTCACCGGCGCCGAACGTTTCCTCGTCTGTAAGCTGCCCATCCTTAGCATGCAGGACTCCACATTCAAAATTCACAGGTCCCGGAGAAAGAAAACCAAAAACTACAGGACAAACAGACAATCAAACAAAAGACCTCAAATAAGGTTTCCTCTAAGGACTGTTAGATACATCTTTTGTACACGACCTACGCACGGCAACATACGCTTCGTACCAGCTCCGTTACATGCTCAAGTAGCAGACGCCTCAGACTCTGCTTTCCATCACAGATTACGATTTTTTGATGACGTTACTAAAGCTGGTCATCTATTAGTACGATAGGTTATGCCAGTGCCTGAAATGATTTTCGATCTCAGACGCTGCACAGAAACGCCGCAGTTTTTCACTGCAATAAGCAATTGATACCTCAGTCGGTACACGTCACCGAGTGAGTGCTAGGAGTGAAAAGTTTACATTTACCTCTCGCTCTTCGACAGCCAATGAATCCGGTAAACAAAACAACATCTTTAGCACACCGGTACCGAAGACACAGCGCAAAACCCCCCGTTAATGTGCTCCTGTATTTGTTTTAATTTCAAAGTAGCCACTTCAACTGATAAAGACAGCCGATTCTCTACCTGTAACTCTACTCCTCCTTATTATCCTGCTACAGAAAGAAACAAACCGCTAGCATTTCTACGTAACGACTTATTTTTCCAGAGAAGAATAAAAAGCCACAACCGACCAACCAAAAAAAAAAAACCAAACAGAAACAAAACAAACAAAAAAAAAAAACCCCCAAAACAACTCACCTCCTACCTTCTGTGTCCCAGGATGAAAAGTTTCCTTCGGGTTCTTCCCAAATTTGTCATGACCCACAGGACTGAAATGCAAACGAAATACTGCTTTAGAGGAGAGCGAGCACACACCTCGACATTAAACCATGAACTGGCTGTAGTCGGAATCGATTGCGAGAAGAATCGTTCAAAGAGCCTCGCTGACGTGGAATTTTTTGCGGAAGAGCCATTTATTTCCCACACGACTAACCGCTGAGACTTCTTAAACTTCTTTCTGATTTTAAAAACAGAAACAACTAGGACCCTGCACGGAGATCACTTTTAAGCGTACCGTATTTACTTAGGAAGCACAGAACTTTATTCCCTCGTCCTTCGCTTCGGCTTTCTACGTAACTGTCGTGAGCGTTTTAGGAAGACTCGGTAACCTATCCTATTTCATAAGCTTCTCTTCCATCCCTTTGAAAACAACTCCAGGCACGTCAAATGAAAAACGAGCTGCTCGGCGTCAGGCTCGTACCCCAAAGATCCACAAGCAAGACCAGCTGCCTCGCTCAACGGAAAGACCTCACGTACAGCATTTCTTCCCAACTCGTGTTTCTACGTGACTGTCATTTTCGCCCCTTTTTTTTCCCCTACCGTGAATTTCTGGAGCTGCGCAGCACGCCACGGAGTGCCAAATGCAGTCTGTCTGAGGCACACCGAGCTGACACGGAGGTCACATCCGATGCGCCTCTCCATCATCGCTTACGCTAGGCCACCACGCCGACAGGATCTCCCGTAGTTCCCTTCGAAAGCAATTAAAAGGCTGAGATTAATTTAATTGACAAAAAAGCAGGTTTGTCGTGCAGCTGAAATTCGTTGACATAGTCGGTACCGAAACTCACGCTGGCTGTGAACGGGGTGAAATGGCAAAGGACCATCAGCCAGGCCCGAGGGAAGGCTCAAAGGCTGTACAAGCTAAAGAACAGCCAGGGAAGGGATTTTAGTCCGAGCCCAGGCGGGCAAAAGGAGATGACGTTAGTCCTGCTGCCTGCAGGCGTGTGGGAAAATCACCCCGGGGTGGGGGGGGGAACTCGAGAAAATTGCGTCCTAACGGAAGCAGGGTATTACGGAGAGCTTTTTTTAGGGTAGGATACAGCTACAGCCTCGAGGACGGTCGGCACGCACACAGCCTGTACCGCCACCGCTCCCTAAGCAGCGGCTCGGCGCACGCCGACAGCGGTGACGGAGGACGAGCTTAAGGCAAAAAGCCAAAAGCAAACCCCTCAAAGCCCAGAACCGTTCTCAGGAACACAGGAGTTAAGCCTAAAAGCGGTTGAAAGCTGCCTCCTACCTCTTCCCCCTCCGAGACCGGCACGTTTCCTCGCGATCCCTTTTCGCAAACAAAAGACGGACGCCTGCGGTATCAGCTTGGTCCCGAAGCACCACGACGCGCTTGCTGGCTACACGCTCTCTTCTGACAAGGCTGACAGCTTCTCCGCACGCGACAGCCGAGGCCCTGTGAAACACGAGGAAGGCAAACACCGGTAACGTCTCGCAGGGGTCAGGAGGAAGTCAGGATGCACTCCATTCGGAGCCCGACGCGTTACCCAAAGGAATTACCCCAGCAGAACAAGAGGCAGGAACGATCGGTAGACAGGCAGACCACATGCACGGCAGCGATACCCCCGTCAGACTTGCAGGGCGCTTCCAGTCCCAGCCCGCTGCCGCGGCTCAGGCCGGCGGCTGGGGGAAAGACAAAGCCCCGCGCAGAGCTGCGGCGGCTGCCCGGGCAGCCCAGAGGCGGCGGGGGGGGGGGGGGGGGCGGCAGGTCGCCGCGGGCCGACCCCTCCCTCTCCCGGGCCCCGCCAGGCCGCCACAAGCGGCGAGCACCGGGGCCGCCCCGCCGCCGCTCCTCGCCTCCTCGCTGAGGTAGCGGCGCAGCCCCGACAGACAAAAAAAAAAAAAAAAAAAAAAAAACCCAGCCCAAAATAGGCAGCACCGTGAGGAGCCCGCTGACCACCGTCGCTGCCGGGGAGACGAGAACGGCCGGCAGCCCCGCCGGTCCCGGGCCGGGCCGCCCGCCTCAGCCCGCCCGCCGCCGGCACCAGGCGCTCCCCGCCGCGGCCGAGCGCCGGCCCGCCGCATCCCCCGCCCCGCCCCCCCCGCTTCGGCCGCTGCCCGCCGGCCCCCGCCCGCCCGCCCGCCCGCCCTCAGGCCGAGCGCTCACCCAGCGCGCCGCCGCACGTCCCGGCCCGAAAGTCTTCCAGGCTGCCGGCGAAGGCTCCGCACCGCCACGGGCGCGGCGGCGCGCCGCGCGGGCTTGAAATGAACCCCACTTCCGGGGCCGTCTGCGTAACCCGTACGTGCGAGGCCGAAGCCCCGCCCCTAGGGGGCAAGCCGTTTCCGCGCACGCGCAAAAGCGGAATTGCGTCATACGCATGCGACGTCGCCGGAGACCACGCCCCCTTTGGCTTCAGTCCGGCACTGCGCATGCGCTGCCCTTAGTTTTGCCAGTACCTCTTCTGCGCATGCGCGAAAGCGGAATTGCGTCATACGCATGCGACGTCGCCGGAGACCACGCCCCCTTTGGCTTCAAGCCGGCACTGCGCATGCGCTGCCCTTAGTTTTGCCAGTACCTCTTCTGCGCATGCGCAGAAGCGGAATTGCGTCATCACCACGCGACTACTCCCCCAGACCACGCCCCCTTTGGCTTCAAGCCCCGTCTGCGCATGCGCTGCCCTTACTCTGCAGGGCGGCCACGCTGCTGCCGCCTGGCGAAAAAATTTCGGTACTGCAGCCAGTCTACCTAACAGACTGCACCCTTTATTAGACGAATGGAAGCGAGAAGGGAACTCTGCCCACGGCCCCTTAGCAAGTCGCCCGGCTTCACATCTCGCTGGATCAACTTCTTCCAGTGAACATATTCAATTCCACCAGTCTAGAGAAAAAGAGAAAAAAAAAAAAAAAAAAAAAAAAAAGAAAAAACAAAAGAATCACTCGAGAGACCAGGCATACACTTTTTTTTTTTTTTTTTCCTTATAAAAACACCAGCAACATTGTCTTCACGATAAAAGAGGCAATGAAACCTTTTCTTGTCAAATGTAAGGGCACTAAAGAGAAGGTAATTCGACAGACAAGACAGAAACCTCTCCAGCTCTTTCCCCACGTCTATTTGGCATTCGTTTCCAAAAACTTTCTCGGGTGAACGTCTTTTGTCTTTGAGCAGTGCGACAGGCGGTTTGCAAACGGCACAAGTCTCTGCTTTTGAAAAATCAACTCAGACTCTGTAATCACTTTAGATGGGGCACTTTGTGTTTCAGAGAAACAAAACCAACGCTGAGTCTTCCCTTGAACGACACAGGCCTGTTCACCTTTAAATCAGAGAAACAACGGACGTGGTTCTGATCCCTCAAGGAATCTGTACTTTCCAACAGACTGCACCGTCAGGATCAACAAAGCAGTTTCCTACCGTTTCGCCAGCGAGCCAGAGGACTGTCTCGAGACTAAGTTTCCTTGAACAAACACCGAAGAGATCTTCAAGACTCGGTCCAAATGGCTCCGTCAACCTTGAAATCGTAGTCCCCTTCAGCTCCACACCGCTTCATTCTGGGAACGCCCGCTAGAAAAAAAAGAAACAGTTTATTCAGTGTAACGATTCGATTGGTATACAAGCCTTCAAGGCTCCCAAGACCAAGCCTAAGAGGGTCAGGACCGTGCATGTTTGTACTCGCAGTGAAGCTCAACACCTTAGGCAACCCTCAGCCGAGACAACGGTGAAAAACTCACCGGCGCCGAACGTTTCCTCGTCTGTAAGCTGCCCATCCTTAGCATGCAGGACTCCACATTCAAAATTCACAGGTCCCGGAGAAAGAAAACCAAAAACTACAGGACAAACAGACAATCAAACAAAAGACCTCAAATAAGGTTTCCTCTAAGGACTGTTAGATACATCTTTTGTACACGACCTACGCACGGCAACATACGCTTCGTACCAGCTCCGTTACATGCTCAAGTAGCAGACGCCTCAGACTCTGCTTTCCATCACAGATTACGATTTTTTGATGACGTTACTAAAGCTGGTCATCTATTAGTACGATAGGTTATGCCAGTGCCTGAAATGATTTTCGATCTCAGACGCTGCACAGAAACGCCGCAGTTTTTCACTGCAATAAGCAATTGATACCTCAGTCGGTACACGTCACCGAGTGAGTGCTAGGAGTGAAAAGTTTACATTTACCTCTCGCTCTTCGACAGCCAATGAATCCGGTAAACAAAACAACATCTTTAGCACACCGGTACCGAAGACACAGCGCAAAACCCCCCGTTAATGTGCTCCTGTATTTGTTTTAATTTCAAAGTAGCCACTTCAACTGATAAAGACAGCCGATTCTCTACCTGTAACTCTACTCCTCCTTATTATCCTGCTACAGAAAGAAACAAACCGCTAGCATTTCTACGTAACGACTTATTTTTCCAGAGAAGAATAAAAAGCCACAACCGACCAACCAAAAAAAAAAAACCAAACAGAAACAAAACAAACAAAAAAAAAAAACCCCCAAAACAACTCACCTCCTACCTTCTGTGTCCCAGGATGAAAAGTTTCCTTCGGGTTCTTCCCAAATTTGTCATGACCCACAGGACTGAAATGCAAACGAAATACTGCTTTAGAGGAGAGCGAGCACACACCTCGACATTAAACCATGAACTGGCTGTAGTCGGAATCGATTGCGAGAAGAATCGTTCAAAGAGCCTCGCTGACGTGGAATTTTTTGCGGAAGAGCCATTTATTTCCCACACGACTAACCGCTGAGACTTCTTAAACTTCTTTCTGATTTTAAAAACAGAAACAACTAGGACCCTGCACGGAGATCACTTTTAAGCGTACCGTATTTACTTAGGAAGCACAGAACTTTATTCCCTCGTCCTTCGCTTCGGCTTTCTACGTAACTGTCGTGAGCGTTTTAGGAAGACTCGGTAACCTATCCTATTTCATAAGCTTCTCTTCCATCCCTTTGAAAACAACTCCAGGCACGTCAAATGAAAAACGAGCTGCTCGGCGTCAGGCTCGTACCCCAAAGATCCACAAGCAAGACCAGCTGCCTCGCTCAACGGAAAGACCTCACGTACAGCATTTCTTCCCAACTCGTGTTTCTACGTGACTGTCATTTTCGCCCCTTTTTTTTCCCCTACCGTGAATTTCTGGAGCTGCGCAGCACGCCACGGAGTGCCAAATGCAGTCTGTCTGAGGCACACCGAGCTGACACGGAGGTCACATCCGATGCGCCTCTCCATCATCGCTTACGCTAGGCCACCACGCCGACAGGATCTCCCGTAGTTCCCTTCGAAAGCAATTAAAAGGCTGAGATTAATTTAATTGACAAAAAAGCAGGTTTGTCGTGCAGCTGAAATTCGTTGACATAGTCGGTACCGAAACTCACGCTGGCTGTGAACGGGGTGAAATGGCAAAGGACCATCAGCCAGGCCCGAGGGAAGGCTCAAAGGCTGTACAAGCTAAAGAACAGCCAGGGAAGGGATTTTAGTCCGAGCCCAGGCGGGCAAAAGGAGATGACGTTAGTCCTGCTGCCTGCAGGCGTGTGGGAAAATCACCCCGGGGTGGGGGGGGGAACTCGAGAAAATTGCGTCCTAACGGAAGCAGGGTATTACGGAGAGCTTTTTTTAGGGTAGGATACAGCTACAGCCTCGAGGACGGTCGGCACGCACACAGCCTGTACCGCCACCGCTCCCTAAGCAGCGGCTCGGCGCACGCCGACAGCGGTGACGGAGGACGAGCTTAAGGCAAAAAGCCAAAAGCAAACCCCTCAAAGCCCAGAACCGTTCTCAGGAACACAGGAGTTAAGCCTAAAAGCGGTTGAAAGCTGCCTCCTACCTCTTCCCCCTCCGAGACCGGCACGTTTCCTCGCGATCCCTTTTCGCAAACAAAAGACGGACGCCTGCGGTATCAGCTTGGTCCCGAAGCACCACGACGCGCTTGCTGGCTACACGCTCTCTTCTGACAAGGCTGACAGCTTCTCCGCACGCGACAGCCGAGGCCCTGTGAAACACGAGGAAGGCAAACACCGGTAACGTCTCGCAGGGGTCAGGAGGAAGTCAGGATGCACTCCATTCGGAGCCCGACGCGTTACCCAAAGGAATTACCCCAGCAGAACAAGAGGCAGGAACGATCGGTAGACAGGCAGACCACATGCACGGCAGCGATACCCCCGTCAGACTTGCAGGGCGCTTCCAGTCCCAGCCCGCTGCCGCGGCTCAGGCCGGCGGCTGGGGGAAAGACAAAGCCCCGCGCAGAGCTGCGGCGGCTGCCCGGGCAGCCCAGAGGCGGCGGGGGGGGGGGGGGGGGCGGCAGGTCGCCGCGGGCCGACCCCTCCCTCTCCCGGGCCCCGCCAGGCCGCCACAAGCGGCGAGCACCGGGGCCGCCCCGCCGCCGCTCCTCGCCTCCTCGCTGAGGTAGCGGCGCAGCCCCGACAGACAAAAAAAAAAAAAAAAAAAAAAAAACCCAGCCCAAAATAGGCAGCACCGTGAGGAGCCCGCTGACCACCGTCGCTGCCGGGGAGACGAGAACGGCCGGCAGCCCCGCCGGTCCCGGGCCGGGCCGCCCGCCTCAGCCCGCCCGCCGCCGGCACCAGGCGCTCCCCGCCGCGGCCGAGCGCCGGCCCGCCGCATCCCCCGCCCCGCCCCCCCCGCTTCGGCCGCTGCCCGCCGGCCCCCGCCCGCCCGCCCGCCCGCCCTCAGGCCGAGCGCTCACCCAGCGCGCCGCCGCACGTCCCGGCCCGAAAGTCTTCCAGGCTGCCGGCGAAGGCTCCGCACCGCCACGGGCGCGGCGGCGCGCCGCGCGGGCTTGAAATGAACCCCACTTCCGGGGCCGTCTGCGTAACCCGTACGTGCGAGGCCGAAGCCCCGCCCCTAGGGGGCAAGCCGTTTCCGCGCACGCGCAAAAGCGGAATTGCGTCATACGCATGCGACGTCGCCGGAGACCACGCCCCCTTTGGCTTCAGTCCGGCACTGCGCATGCGCTGCCCTTAGTTTTGCCAGTACCTCTTCTGCGCATGCGCGAAAGCGGAATTGCGTCATACGCATGCGACGCCGCCGGAGACCACGCCCCCTTTGGCTTCAAGCCGGCACTGCGCATGCGCTGCCCTTAGTTTTGCCAGTACCTCTTCTGCGCATGCGCAGAAGCGGAATTGCGTCATCACCACGCGACTACTCCCCCAGACCACGCCCCCTTTGGCTTCAAGCCCCGTCTGCGCATGCGCTGCCCTTACTCTGCAGGGCGGCCACGCTGCTGCCGCCTGGCGAAAAAATTTGGGTACTGCAGCCAGTCTACCTAACAGACTGCACCCTTTATTAGACGAATGGAAGCGAGAAGGGAACTCTGCCCACGGCCCCTTAGCAAGTCGCCCGGCTTCACATCTCGCTGGATCAACTTCTTCCAGTGAACATATTCAATTCCACCAGTCTAGAGAAAAAGAGAAAAAAAAAAAAAAAAAAAAAAAAAAGAAAAAACAAAAGAATCACTCGAGAGACCAGGCATACACTTTTTTTTTTTTTTTTTCCTTATAAAAACACCAGCAACATTGTCTTCACGATAAAAGAGGCAATGAAACCTTTTCTTGTCAAATGTAAGGGCACTAAAGAGAAGGTAATTCGACAGACAAGACAGAAACCTCTCCAGCTCTTTCCCCACGTCTATTTGGCATTCGTTTCCAAAAACTTTCTCGGGTGAACGTCTTTTGTCTTTGAGCAGTGCGACAGGCGGTTTGCAAACGGCACAAGTCTCTGCTTTTGAAAAATCAACTCAGACTCTGTAATCACTTTAGATGGGGCACTTTGTGTTTCAGAGAAACAAAACCAACGCTGAGTCTTTCCTTGAACGACACAGGCCTGTTCACCTTTAAATCAGAGAAACAACGGACGTGGTTCTGATCTCTCAAGGAATCTTTACTTTCCAACAGACTGCACCGTCAGGATCAACAAAGCAGTTTCCTACCGTTTCGCCAGCGAGCCAGAGGACTGTCTCGAGACTCAGTTTCCTTGAACAAACACCGAAGAGATCTTCAAGACTCGGTCCAAATGGCTCCGTCAACCTTGAAATCGTAGTCCCCTTCAGCTCCACACCGCTTCATTCTGGGAACGCCCGCTAGAAAAAAAAGGAACAGTTTATTCAGTGTAACGATTCGATTGGTATACAAGCCTTCAAGGCTCCCAAGACCAAGCCTAAGAGGGTCAGGACCGTGCATGTTTGTACTCGCAGTGAAGCTCAACACCTTAGGCAACCCTCAGCCGAGACAAAGGTGAAAAACTCACCGGCGCCGAACGTTTCCTCGTCTGTAAGCTGCCCATCCTTAGCATGCAGGACTCCACATTCAAAATTCACAGGTCCCGGAGAAAGAAAACCAAAAACTACAGGACAAACAGACAATCAAACAAAAGACCTCAAATAAGGTTTCCTCTAAGGACTGTTAGATACATCTTTTGTACACGACCTACGCACGGCAACATACGCTTCGTACCAGCTCCGTTACATGCTCAAGTAGCAGACGCCTCAGACTCTGCTTTCCATCACAGATTACGATTTTTTGATGACGTTACTAAAGCTGGTCATCTATTAGTACGATAGGTTATGCCAGTGCCTGAAATGATTTTCGATCTCAGACGCTGCACAGAAACGCCGCAGTTTTTCACTGCAATAAGCAATTGATACCTCAGTCGGTACACGTCACCGAGTGAGTGCTAGGAGTGAAAAGTTTACATTTACCTCTCGCTCTTCGACAGCCAATGAATCCGGTAAACAAAACAACATCTTTAGCACACCGGTACCGAAGACACAGCGCAAAACCCCCCGTTAATGTGCTCCTGTATTTGTTTTAATTTCAAAGTAGCCACTTCAACTGATAAAGACAGCCGATTCTCTACCTGTAACTCTACTCCTCCTTATTATCCTGCTACAGAAAGAAACAAACCGCTAGCATTTCTACGTAACGACTTATTTTTCCAGAGAAGAATAAAAAGCCACAACCGACCAACCAAAAAAAAAAAACCAAACAGAAACAAAACAAACAAAAAAAAAAAACCCCCAAAACAACTCACCTCCTACCTTCTGTGTCCCAGGATGAAAAGTTTCCTTCGGGTTCTTCCCAAATTTGTCATGACCCACAGGACTGAAATGCAAACGAAATACTGCTTTAGAGGAGAGCGAGCACACACCTCGACATTAAACCATGAACTGGCTGTAGTCGGAATCGATTGCGAGAAGAATCGTTCAAAGAGCCTCGCTGACGTGGAATTTTTTGCGGAAGAGCCATTTATTTCCCACACGACTAACCGCTGAGACTTCTTAAACTTCTTTCTGATTTTAAAAACAGAAACAACTAGGACCCTGCACGGAGATCACTTTTAAGCGTACCGTATTTACTTAGGAAGCACAGAACTTTATTCCCTCGTCCTTCGCTTCGGCTTTCTACGTAACTGTCGTGAGCGTTTTAGGAAGACTCGGTAACCTATCCTATTTCATAAGCTTCTCTTCCATCCCTTTGAAAACAACTCCAGGCACGTCAAATGAAAAACGAGCTGCTCGGCGTCAGGCTCGTACCCCAAAGATCCACAAGCAAGACCAGCTGCCTCGCTCAACGGAAAGACCTCACGTACAGCATTTCTTCCCAACTCGTGTTTCTACGTGACTGTCATTTTCGCCCCTTTTTTTTCCCCTACCGTGAATTTCTGGAGCTGCGCAGCACGCCACGGAGTGCCAAATGCAGTCTGTCTGAGGCACACCGAGCTGACACGGAGGTCACATCCGATGCGCCTCTCCATCATCGCTTACGCTAGGCCACCACGCCGACAGGATCTCCCGTAGTTCCCTTCGAAAGCAATTAAAAGGCTGAGATTAATTTAATTGACAAAAAAGCAGGTTTGTCGTGCAGCTGAAATTCGTTGACATAGTCGGTACCGAAACTCACGCTGGCTGTGAACGGGGTGAAATGGCAAAGGACCATCAGCCAGGCCCGAGGGAAGGCTCAAAGGCTGTACAAGCTAAAGAACAGCCAGGGAAGGGATTTTAGTCCGAGCCCAGGCGGGCAAAAGGAGATGACGTTAGTCCTGCTGCCTGCAGGCGTGTGGGAAAATCACCCCGGGGTGGGGGGGGGAACTCGAGAAAATTGCGTCCTAACGGAAGCAGGGTATTACGGAGAGCTTTTTTTAGGGTAGGATACAGCTACAGCCTCGAGGACGGTCGGCACGCACACAGCCTGTACCGCCACCGCTCCCTAAGCAGCGGCTCGGCGCACGCCGACAGCGGTGACGGAGGACGAGCTTAAGGCAAAAAGCCAAAAGCAAACCCCTCAAAGCCCAGAACCGTTCTCAGGAACACAGGAGTTAAGCCTAAAAGCGGTTGAAAGCTGCCTCCTACCTCTTCCCCCTCCGAGACCGGCACGTTTCCTCGCGATCCCTTTTCGCAAACAAAAGACGGACGCCTGCGGTATCAGCTTGGTCCCGAAGCACCACGACGCGCTTGCTGGCTACACGCTCTCTTCTGACAAGGCTGACAGCTTCTCCGCACGCGACAGCCGAGGCCCTGTGAAACACGAGGAAGGCAAACACCGGTAACGTCTCGCAGGGGTCAGGAGGAAGTCAGGATGCACTCCATTCGGAGCCCGACGCGTTACCCAAAGGAATTACCCCAGCAGAACAAGAGGCAGGAACGATCGGTAGACAGGCAGACCACATGCACGGCAGCGATACCCCCGTCAGACTTGCAGGGCGCTTCCAGTCCCAGCCCGCTGCCGCGGCTCAGGCCGGCGGCTGGGGGAAAGACAAAGCCCCGCGCAGAGCTGCGGCGGCTGCCCGGGCAGCCCAGAGGCGGCGGGGGGGGGGGGGGGGGCGGCAGGTCGCCGCGGGCCGACCCCTCCCTCTCCCGGGCCCCGCCAGGCCGCCACAAGCGGCGAGCACCGGGGCCGCCCCGCCGCCGCTCCTCGCCTCCTCGCTGAGGTAGCGGCGCAGCCCCGACAGACAAAAAAAAAAAAAAAAAAAAAAAAAACCCAGCCCAAAATAGGCAGCACCGTGAGGAGCCCGCTGACCACCGTCGCTGCCGGGGAGACGAGAACGGCCGGCAGCCCCGCCGGTCCCGGGCCGGGCCGCCCGCCTCAGCCCGCCCGCCGCCGGCACCAGGCGCTCCCCGCCGCGGCCGAGCGCCGGCCCGCCGCATCCCCCGCCCCGCCCCCCCCGCTTCGGCCGCTGCCCGCCGGCCCCCGCCCGCCCGCCCGCCCGCCCTCAGGCCGAGCGCTCACCCAGCGCGCCGCCGCACGTCCCGGCCCGAAAGTCTTCCAGGCTGCCGGCGAAGGCTCCGCACCGCCACGGGCGCGGCGGCGCGCCGCGCGGGCTTGAAATGAACCCCACTTCCGGGGCCGTCTGCGTAACCCGTACGTGCGAGGCCGAAGCCCCGCCCCTAGGGGGCAAGCCGTTTCCGCGCACGCGCAAAAGCGGAATTGCGTCATACGCATGCGACGTCGCCGGAGACCACGCCCCCTTTGGCTTCAGTCCGGCACTGCGCATGCGCTGCCCTTAGTTTTGCCAGTACCTCTTCTGCGCATGCGCGAAAGCGGAATTGCGTCATACGCATGCGACGTCGCCGGAGACCACGCCCCCTTTGGCTTCAAGCCGGCACTGCGCATGCGCTGCCCTTAGTTTTGCCAGTACCTCTTCTGCGCATGCGCAGAAGCGGAATTGCGTCATCACCACGCGACTACTCCCCAGACCACGCCCCCTTTGGCTTCAAGCCCCGTCTGCGCATGCGCTGCCCTTACTCTGCAGGGCGGCCACGCTGCTGCCGCCTGGCGAAAAAATTTCGGTACTGCAGCCAGTCTACCTAACAGACTGCACCCTTTATTAGACGAATGGAAGCGAGAAGGGAACTCTGCCCACGGCCCCTTAGCAAGTCGCCCGGCTTCACATCTCGCTGGATCAACTTCTTCCAGTGAACATATTCAATTCCACCAGTCTAGAGAAAAAGAGAAAAAAAAAAAAAAAAAAAAAAAAAAAGAAAAAACAAAAGAATCACTCGAGAGACCAGGCATACACTTTTTTTTTTTTTTTTTCCTTATAAAAACACCAGCAACATTGTCTTCACGATAAAAGAGGCAATGAAACCTTTTCTTGTCAAATGTAAGGGCACTAAAGAGAAGGTAATTCGACAGACAAGACAGAAACCTCTCCAGCTCTTTCCCCACGTCTATTTGGCATTCGTTTCCAAAAACTTTCTCGGGTGAACGTCTTTTGTCTTTGAGCAGTGCGACAGGCGGTTTGCAAACGGCACAAGTCTCTGCTTTTGAAAAATCAACTCAGACTCTGTAATCACTTTAGATGGGGCACTTTGTGTTTCAGAGAAACAAAACCAACGCTGAGTCTTTCCTTGAACGACACAGGCCTGTTCACCTTTAAATCAGAGAAACAACGGACGTGGTTCTGATCTCTCAAGGAATCTTTACTTTCCAACAGACTGCACCGTCAGGATCAACAAAGCAGTTTCCTACCGTTTCGCCAGCGAGCCAGAGGACTGTCTCGAGACTCAGTTTCCTTGAACAAACACCGAAGAGATCTTCAAGACTCGGTCCAAATGGCTCCGTCAACCTTGAAATCGTAGTCCCCTTCAGCTCCACACCGCTTCATTCTGGGAACGCCCGCTAGAAAAAAAAGGAACAGTTTATTCAGTGTAACGATTCGATTGGTATACAAGCCTTCAAGGCTCCCAAGACCAAGCCTAAGAGGGTCAGGACCGTGCATGTTTGTACTCGCAGTGAAGCTCAACACCTTAGGCAACCCTCAGCCGAGACAAAGGTGAAAAACTCACCGGCGCCGAACGTTTCCTCGTCTGTAAGCTGCCCATCCTTAGCATGCAGGACTCCACATTCAAAATTCACAGGTCCCGGAGAAAGAAAACCAAAAACTACAGGACAAACAGACAATCAAACAAAAGACCTCAAATAAGGTTTCCTCTAAGGACTGTTAGATACATCTTTTGTACACGACCTACGCACGGCAACATACGCTTCGTACCAGCTCCGTTACATGCTCAAGTAGCAGACGCCTCAGACTCTGCTTTCCATCACAGATTACGATTTTTTGATGACGTTACTAAAGCTGGTCATCTATTAGTACGATAGGTTATGCCAGTGCCTGAAATGATTTTCGATCTCAGACGCTGCACAGAAACGCCGCAGTTTTTCACTGCAATAAGCAATTGATACCTCAGTCGGTACACGTCACCGAGTGAGTGCTAGGAGTGAAAAGTTTACATTTACCTCTCGCTCTTCGACAGCCAATGAATCCGGTAAACAAAACAACATCTTTAGCACACCGGTACCGAAGACACAGCGCAAAACCCCCCGTTAATGTGCTCCTGTATTTGTTTTAATTTCAAAGTAGCCACTTCAACTGATAAAGACAGCCGATTCTCTACCTGTAACTCTACTCCTCCTTATTATCCTGCTACAGAAAGAAACAAACCGCTAGCATTTCTACGTAACGACTTATTTTTCCAGAGAAGAATAAAAAGCCACAACCGACCAACCAAAAAAAAAAAACCAAACAGAAACAAAACAAACAAAAAAAAAAAACCCCCAAAACAACTCACCTCCTACCTTCTGTGTCCCAGGATGAAAAGTTTCCTTCGGGTTCTTCCCAAATTTGTCATGACCCACAGGACTGAAATGCAAACGAAATACTGCTTTAGAGGAGAGCGAGCACACACCTCGACATTAAACCATGAACTGGCTGTAGTCGGAATCGATTGCGAGAAGAATCGTTCAAAGAGCCTCGCTGACGTGGAATTTTTTGCGGAAGAGCCATTTATTTCCCACACGACTAACCGCTGAGACTTCTTAAACTTCTTTCTGATTTTAAAAACAGAAACAACTAGGACCCTGCACGGAGATCACTTTTAAGCGTACCGTATTTACTTAGGAAGCACAGAACTTTATTCCCTCGTCCTTCGCTTCGGCTTTCTACGTAACTGTCGTGAGCGTTTTAGGAAGACTCGGTAACCTATCCTATTTCATAAGCTTCTCTTCCATCCCTTTGAAAACAACTCCAGGCACGTCAAATGAAAAACGAGCTGCTCGGCGTCAGGCTCGTACCCCAAAGATCCACAAGCAAGACCAGCTGCCTCGCTCAACGGAAAGACCTCACGTACAGCATTTCTTCCCAACTCGTGTTTCTACGTGACTGTCATTTTCGCCCCTTTTTTTTCCCCTACCGTGAATTTCTGGAGCTGCGCAGCACGCCACGGAGTGCCAAATGCAGTCTGTCTGAGGCACACCGAGCTGACACGGAGGTCACATCCGATGCGCCTCTCCATCATCGCTTACGCTAGGCCACCACGCCGACAGGATCTCCCGTAGTTCCCTTCGAAAGCAATTAAAAGGCTGAGATTAATTTAATTGACAAAAAAGCAGGTTTGTCGTGCAGCTGAAATTCGTTGACATAGTCGGTACCGAAACTCACGCTGGCTGTGAACGGGGTGAAATGGCAAAGGACCATCAGCCAGGCCCGAGGGAAGGCTCAAAGGCTGTACAAGCTAAAGAACAGCCAGGGAAGGGATTTTAGTCCGAGCCCAGGCGGGCAAAAGGAGATGACGTTAGTCCTGCTGCCTGCAGGCGTGTGGGAAAATCACCCCGGGGTGGGGGGGGGAACTCGAGAAAATTGCGTCCTAACGGAAGCAGGGTATTACGGAGAGCTTTTTTTAGGGTAGGATACAGCTACAGCCTCGAGGACGGTCGGCACGCACACAGCCTGTACCGCCACCGCTCCCTAAGCAGCGGCTCGGCGCACGCCGACAGCGGTGACGGAGGACGAGCTTAAGGCAAAAAGCCAAAAGCAAACCCCTCAAAGCCCAGAACCGTTCTCAGGAACACAGGAGTTAAGCCTAAAAGCGGTTGAAAGCTGCCTCCTACCTCTTCCCCCTCCGAGACCGGCACGTTTCCTCGCGATCCCTTTTCGCAAACAAAAGACGGACGCCTGCGGTATCAGCTTGGTCCCGAAGCACCACGACGCGCTTGCTGGCTACACGCTCTCTTCTGACAAGGCTGACAGCTTCTCCGCACGCGACAGCCGAGGCCCTGTGAAACACGAGGAAGGCAAACACCGGTAACGTCTCGCAGGGGTCAGGAGGAAGTCAGGATGCACTCCATTCGGAGCCCGACGCGTTACCCAAAGGAATTACCCCAGCAGAACAAGAGGCAGGAACGATCGGTAGACAGGCAGACCACATGCACGGCAGCGATACCCCCGTCAGACTTGCAGGGCGCTTCCAGTCCCAGCCCGCTGCCGCGGCTCAGGCCGGCGGCTGGGGGAAAGACAAAGCCCCGCGCAGAGCTGCGGCGGCTGCCCGGGCAGCCCAGAGGCGGCGGGGGGGGGGGGGGGGGCGGCAGGTCGCCGCGGGCCGACCCCTCCCTCTCCCGGGCCCCGCCAGGCCGCCACAAGCGGCGAGCACCGGGGCCGCCCCGCCGCCGCTCCTCGCCTCCTCGCTGAGGTAGCGGCGCAGCCCCGACAGACAAAAAAAAAAAAAAAAAAAAAAAAACCCAGCCCAAAATAGGCAGCACCGTGAGGAGCCCGCTGACCACCGTCGCTGCCGGGGAGACGAGAACGGCCGGCAGCCCCGCCGGTCCCGGGCCGGGCCGCCCGCCTCAGCCCGCCCGCCGCCGGCACCAGGCGCTCCCCGCCGCGGCCGAGCGCCGGCCCGCCGCATCCCCCGCCCCGCCCCCCCCGCTTCGGCCGCTGCCCGCCGGCCCCCGCCCGCCCGCCCGCCCGCCCTCAGGCCGAGCGCTCACCCAGCGCGCCGCCGCACGTCCCGGCCCGAAAGTCTTCCAGGCTGCCGGCGAAGGCTCCGCACCGCCACGGGCGCGGCGGCGCGCCGCGCGGGCTTGAAATGAACCCCACTTCCGGGGCCGTCTGCGTAACCCGTACGTGCGAGGCCGAAGCCCCGCCCCTAGGGGGCAAGCCGTTTCCGCGCACGCGCAAAAGCGGAATTGCGTCATACGCATGCGACGTCGCCGGAGACCACGCCCCCTTTGGCTTCAGTCCGGCACTGCGCATGCGCTGCCCTTAGTTTTGCCAGTACCTCTTCTGCGCATGCGCGAAAGCGGAATTGCGTCATACGCATGCGACGTCGCCGGAGACCACGCCCCCTTTGGCTTCAAGCCGGCACTGCGCATGCGCTGCCCTTAGTTTTGCCAGTACCTCTTCTGCGCATGCGCAGAAGCGGAATTGCGTCATCACCACGCGACTACTCCCCCAGACCACGCCCCCTTTGGCTTCAAGCCCCGTCTGCGCATGCGCTGCCCTTACTCTGCAGGGCGGCCACGCTGCTGCCGCCTGGCGAAAAAATTTCGGTACTGCAGCCAGTCTACCTAACAGACTGCACCCTTTATTAGACGAATGGAAGCGAGAAGGGAACTCTGCCCACGGCCCCTTAGCAAGTCGCCCGGCTTCACATCTCGCTGGATCAACTTCTTCCAGTGAACATATTCAATTCCACCAGTCTAGAGAAAAAGAGAAAAAAAAAAAAAAAAAAAAAAAAAAGAAAAAACAAAAGAATCACTCGAGAGACCAGGCATACACTTTTTTTTTTTTTTTTTCCTTATAAAAACACCAGCAACATTGTCTTCACGATAAAAGAGGCAATGAAACCTTTTCTTGTCAAATGTAAGGGCACTAAAGAGAAGGTAATTCGACAGACAAGACAGAAACCTCTCCAGCTCTTTCCCCACGTCTATTTGGCATTCGTTTCCAAAAACTTTCTCGGGTGAACGTCTTTTGTCTTTGAGCAGTGCGACAGGCGGTTTGCAAACGGCACAAGTCTCTGCTTTTGAAAAATCAACTCAGACTCTGTAATCACTTTAGATGGGGCACTTTGTGTTTCAGAGAAACAAAACCAACGCTGAGTCTTTCCTTGAACGACACAGGCCTGTTCACCTTTAAATCAGAGAAACAACGGACGTGGTTCTGATCCCTCAAGGAATCTGTACTTTCCAACAGACTGCACCGTCAGGATCAACAAAGCAGTTTCCTACCGTTTCGCCAGCGAGCCAGAGGACTGTCTCGAGACTAAGTTTCCTTGAACAAACACCGAAGAGATCTTCAAGACTCGGTCCAAATGGCTCCGTCAACCTTGAAATCGTAGTCCCCTTCAGCTCCACACCGCTTCATTCTGGGAACGCCCGCTAGAAAAAAAAGAAACAGTTTATTCAGTGTAACGATTCGATTGGTATACAAGCCTTCAAGGCTCCCAAGACCAAGCCTAAGAGGGTCAGGACCGTGCATGTTTGTACTCGCAGTGAAGCTCAACACCTTAGGCAACCCTCAGCCGAGACAACGGTGAAAAACTCACCGGCGCCGAACGTTTCCTCGTCTGTAAGCTGCCCATCCTTAGCATGCAGGACTCCACATTCAAAATTCACAGGTCCCGGAGAAAGAAAACCAAAAACTACAGGACAAACAGACAATCAAACAAAAGACCTCAAATAAGGTTTCCTCTAAGGACTGTTAGATACATCTTTTGTACACGACCTACGCACGGCAACATACGCTTCGTACCAGCTCCGTTACATGCTCAAGTAGCAGACGCCTCAGACTCTGCTTTCCATCACAGATTACGATTTTTTGATGACGTTACTAAAGCTGGTCATCTATTAGTACGATAGGTTATGCCAGTGCCTGAAATGATTTTCGATCTCAGACGCTGCACAGAAACGCCGCAGTTTTTCACTGCAATAAGCAATTGATACCTCAGTCGGTACACGTCACCGAGTGAGTGCTAGGAGTGAAAAGTTTACATTTACCTCTCGCTCTTCGACAGCCAATGAATCCGGTAAACAAAACAACATCTTTAGCACACCGGTACCGAAGACACAGCGCAAAACCCCCCGTTAATGTGCTCCTGTATTTGTTTTAATTTCAAAGTAGCCACTTCAACTGATAAAGACAGCCGATTCTCTACCTGTAACTCTACTCCTCCTTATTATCCTGCTACAGAAAGAAACAAACCGCTAGCATTTCTACGTAACGACTTATTTTTCCAGAGAAGAATAAAAAGCCACAACCGACCAACCAAAAAAAAAAAACCAAACAGAAACAAAACAAACAAAAAAAAAAAACCCCCAAAACAACTCACCTCCTACCTTCTGTGTCCCAGGATGAAAAGTTTCCTTCGGGTTCTTCCCAAATTTGTCATGACCCACAGGACTGAAATGCAAACGAAATACTGCTTTAGAGGAGAGCGAGCACACACCTCGACATTAAACCATGAACTGGCTGTAGTCGGAATCGATTGCGAGAAGAATCGTTCAAAGAGCCTCGCTGACGTGGAATTTTTTGCGGAAGAGCCATTTATTTCCCACACGACTAACCGCTGAGACTTCTTAAACTTCTTTCTGATTTTAAAAACAGAAACAACTAGGACCCTGCACGGAGATCACTTTTAAGCGTACCGTATTTACTTAGGAAGCACAGAACTTTATTCCCTCGTCCTTCGCTTCGGCTTTCTACGTAACTGTCGTGAGCGTTTTAGGAAGACTCGGTAACCTATCCTATTTCATAAGCTTCTCTTCCATCCCTTTGAAAACAACTCCAGGCACGTCAAATGAAAAACGAGCTGCTCGGCGTCAGGCTCGTACCCCAAAGATCCACAAGCAAGACCAGCTGCCTCGCTCAACGGAAAGACCTCACGTACAGCATTTCTTCCCAACTCGTGTTTCTACGTGACTGTCATTTTCGCCCCTTTTTTTTCCCCTACCGTGAATTTCTGGAGCTGCGCAGCACGCCACGGAGTGCCAAATGCAGTCTGTCTGAGGCACACCGAGCTGACACGGAGGTCACATCCGATGCGCCTCTCCATCATCGCTTACGCTAGGCCACCACGCCGACAGGATCTCCCGTAGTTCCCTTCGAAAGCAATTAAAAGGCTGAGATTAATTTAATTGACAAAAAAGCAGGTTTGTCGTGCAGCTGAAATTCGTTGACATAGTCGGTACCGAAACTCACGCTGGCTGTGAACGGGGTGAAATGGCAAAGGACCATCAGCCAGGCCCGAGGGAAGGCTCAAAGGCTGTACAAGCTAAAGAACAGCCAGGGAAGGGATTTTAGTCCGAGCCCAGGCGGGCAAAAGGAGATGACGTTAGTCCTGCTGCCTGCAGGCGTGTGGGAAAATCACCCCGGGGTGGGGGGGGGAACTCGAGAAAATTGCGTCCTAACGGAAGCAGGGTATTACGGAGAGCTTTTTTTAGGGTAGGATACAGCTACAGCCTCGAGGACGGTCGGCACGCACACAGCCTGTACCGCCACCGCTCCCTAAGCAGCGGCTCGGCGCACGCCGACAGCGGTGACGGAGGACGAGCTTAAGGCAAAAAGCCAAAAGCAAACCCCTCAAAGCCCAGAACCGTTCTCAGGAACACAGGAGTTAAGCCTAAAAGCGGTTGAAAGCTGCCTCCTACCTCTTCCCCCTCCGAGACCGGCACGTTTCCTCGCGATCCCTTTTCGCAAACAAAAGACGGACGCCTGCGGTATCAGCTTGGTCCCGAAGCACCACGACGCGCTTGCTGGCTACACGCTCTCTTCTGACAAGGCTGACAGCTTCTCCGCACGCGACAGCCGAGGCCCTGTGAAACACGAGGAAGGCAAACACCGGTAACGTCTCGCAGGGGTCAGGAGGAAGTCAGGATGCACTCCATTCGGAGCCCGACGCGTTACCCAAAGGAATTACCCCAGCAGAACAAGAGGCAGGAACGATCGGTAGACAGGCAGACCACATGCACGGCAGCGATACCCCCGTCAGACTTGCAGGGCGCTTCCAGTCCCAGCCCGCTGCCGCGGCTCAGGCCGGCGGCTGGGGGAAAGACAAAGCCCCGCGCAGAGCTGCGGCGGCTGCCCGGGCAGCCCAGAGGCGGCGGGGGGGGGGGGGGGGGCGGCAGGTCGCCGCGGGCCGACCCCTCCCTCTCCCGGGCCCCGCCAGGCCGCCACAAGCGGCGAGCACCGGGGCCGCCCCGCCGCCGCTCCTCGCCTCCTCGCTGAGGTAGCGGCGCAGCCCCGACAGACAAAAAAAAAAAAAAAAAAAAAAAAACCCAGCCCAAAATAGGCAGCACCGTGAGGAGCCCGCTGACCACCGTCGCTGCCGGGGAGACGAGAACGGCCGGCAGCCCCGCCGGTCCCGGGCCGGGCCGCCCGCCTCAGCCCGCCCGCCGCCGGCACCAGGCGCTCCCCGCCGCGGCCGAGCGCCGGCCCGCCGCATCCCCCGCCCCGCCCCCCCCGCTTCGGCCGCTGCCCGCCGGCCCCCGCCCGCCCGCCCGCCCGCCCTCAGGCCGAGCGCTCACCCAGCGCGCCGCCGCACGTCCCGGCCCGAAAGTCTTCCAGGCTGCCGGCGAAGGCTCCGCACCGCCACGGGCGCGGCGGCGCGCCGCGCGGGCTTGAAATGAACCCCACTTCCGGGGCCGTCTGCGTAACCCGTACGTGCGAGGCCGAAGCCCCGCCCCTAGGGGGCAAGCCGTTTCCGCGCACGCGCAAAAGCGGAATTGCGTCATACGCATGCGACGTCGCCGGAGACCACGCCCCCTTTGGCTTCAGTCCGGCACTGCGCATGCGCTGCCCTTAGTTTTGCCAGTACCTCTTCTGCGCATGCGCGAAAGCGGAATTGCGTCATACGCATGCGACGTCGCCGGAGACCACGCCCCCTTTGGCTTCAAGCCGGCACTGCGCATGCGCTGCCCTTAGTTTTGCCAGTACCTCTTCTGCGCATGCGCAGAAGCGGAATTGCGTCATCACCACGCGACTACTCCCCCAGACCACGCCCCCTTTGGCTTCAAGCCCCGTCTGCGCATGCGCTGCCCTTACTCTGCAGGGCGGCCACGCTGCTGCCGCCTGGCGAAAAAATTTCGGTACTGCAGCCAGTCTACCTAACAGACTGCACCCTTTATTAGACGAATGGAAGCGAGAAGGGAACTCTGCCCACGGCCCCTTAGCAAGTCGCCCGGCTTCACATCTCGCTGGATCAACTTCTTCCAGTGAACATATTCAATTCCACCAGTCTAGAGAAAAAGAGAAAAAAAAAAAAAAAAAAAAAAAAAAGAAAAAACAAAAGAATCACTCGAGAGACCAGGCATACACTTTTTTTTTTTTTTTTTCCTTATAAAAACACCAGCAACATTGTCTTCACGATAAAAGAGGCAATGAAACCTTTTCTTGTCAAATGTAAGGGCACTAAAGAGAAGGTAATTCGACAGACAAGACAGAAACCTCTCCAGCTCTTTCCCCACGTCTATTTGGCATTCGTTTCCAAAAACTTTCTCGGGTGAACGTCTTTTGTCTTTGAGCAGTGCGACAGGCGGTTTGCAAACGGCACAAGTCTCTGCTTTTGAAAAATCAACTCAGACTCTGTAATCACTTTAGATGGGGCACTTTGTGTTTCAGAGAAACAAAACCAACGCTGAGTCTTTCCTTGAACGACACAGGCCTGTTCACCTTTAAATCAGAGAAACAACGGACGTGGTTCTGATCTCTCAAGGAATCTTTACTTTCCAACAGACTGCACCGTCAGGATCAACAAAGCAGTTTCCTACCGTTTCGCCAGCGAGCCAGAGGACTGTCTCGAGACTCAGTTTCCTTGAACAAACACCGAAGAGATCTTCAAGACTCGGTCCAAATGGCTCCGTCAACCTTGAAATCGTAGTCCCCTTCAGCTCCACACCGCTTCATTCTGGGAACGCCCGCTAGAAAAAAAAGGAACAGTTTATTCAGTGTAACGATTCGATTGGTATACAAGCCTTCAAGGCTCCCAAGACCAAGCCTAAGAGGGTCAGGACCGTGCATGTTTGTACTCGCAGTGAAGCTCAACACCTTAGGCAACCCTCAGCCGAGACAAAGGTGAAAAACTCACCGGCGCCGAACGTTTCCTCGTCTGTAAGCTGCCCATCCTTAGCATGCAGGACTCCACATTCAAAATTCACAGGTCCCGGAGAAAGAAAACCAAAAACTACAGGACAAACAGACAATCAAACAAAAGACCTCAAATAAGGTTTCCTCTAAGGACTGTTAGATACATCTTTTGTACACGACCTACGCACGGCAACATACGCTTCGTACCAGCTCCGTTACATGCTCAAGTAGCAGACGCCTCAGACTCTGCTTTCCATCACAGATTACGATTTTTTGATGACGTTACTAAAGCTGGTCATCTATTAGTACGATAGGTTATGCCAGTGCCTGAAATGATTTTCGATCTCAGACGCTGCACAGAAACGCCGCAGTTTTTCACTGCAATAAGCAATTGATACCTCAGTCGGTACACGTCACCGAGTGAGTGCTAGGAGTGAAAAGTTTACATTTACCTCTCGCTCTTCGACAGCCAATGAATCCGGTAAACAAAACAACATCTTTAGCACACCGGTACCGAAGACACAGCGCAAAACCCCCCGTTAATGTGCTCCTGTATTTGTTTTAATTTCAAAGTAGCCACTTCAACTGATAAAGACAGCCGATTCTCTACCTGTAACTCTACTCCTCCTTATTATCCTGCTACAGAAAGAAACAAACCGCTAGCATTTCTACGTAACGACTTATTTTTCCAGAGAAGAATAAAAAGCCACAACCGACCAACCAAAAAAAAAAAACCAAACAGAAACAAAACAAACAAAAAAAAAAAACCCCCAAAACAACTCACCTCCTACCTTCTGTGTCCCAGGATGAAAAGTTTCCTTCGGGTTCTTCCCAAATTTGTCATGACCCACAGGACTGAAATGCAAACGAAATACTGCTTTAGAGGAGAGCGAGCACACACCTCGACATTAAACCATGAACTGGCTGTAGTCGGAATCGATTGCGAGAAGAATCGTTCAAAGAGCCTCGCTGACGTGGAATTTTTTGCGGAAGAGCCATTTATTTCCCACACGACTAACCGCTGAGACTTCTTAAACTTCTTTCTGATTTTAAAAACAGAAACAACTAGGACCCTGCACGGAGATCACTTTTAAGCGTACCGTATTTACTTAGGAAGCACAGAACTTTATTCCCTCGTCCTTCGCTTCGGCTTTCTACGTAACTGTCGTGAGCGTTTTAGGAAGACTCGGTAACCTATCCTATTTCATAAGCTTCTCTTCCATCCCTTTGAAAACAACTCCAGGCACGTCAAATGAAAAACGAGCTGCTCGGCGTCAGGCTCGTACCCCAAAGATCCACAAGCAAGACCAGCTGCCTCGCTCAACGGAAAGACCTCACGTACAGCATTTCTTCCCAACTCGTGTTTCTACGTGACTGTCATTTTCGCCCCTTTTTTTTCCCCTACCGTGAATTTCTGGAGCTGCGCAGCACGCCACGGAGTGCCAAATGCAGTCTGTCTGAGGCACACCGAGCTGACACGGAGGTCACATCCGATGCGCCTCTCCATCATCGCTTACGCTAGGCCACCACGCCGACAGGATCTCCCGTAGTTCCCTTCGAAAGCAATTAAAAGGCTGAGATTAATTTAATTGACAAAAAAGCAGGTTTGTCGTGCAGCTGAAATTCGTTGACATAGTCGGTACCGAAACTCACGCTGGCTGTGAACGGGGTGAAATGGCAAAGGACCATCAGCCAGGCCCGAGGGAAGGCTCAAAGGCTGTACAAGCTAAAGAACAGCCAGGGAAGGGATTTTAGCCCGAGCCCAGGCGGGCAAAAGGAGATGACGTTAGTCCTGCTGCCTGCAGGCGTGTGGGAAAATCACCCCGGGGTGGGGGGGGGAACTCGAGAAAATTGCGTCCTAACGGAAGCAGGGTATTACGGAGAGCTTTTTTTAGGGTAGGATACAGCTACAGCCTCGAGGACGGTCGGCACGCACACAGCCTGTACCGCCACCGCTCCCTAAGCAGCGGCTCGGCGCACGCCGACAGCGGTGACGGAGGACGAGCTTAAGGCAAAAAGCCAAAAGCAAACCCCTCAAAGCCCAGAACCGTTCTCAGGAACACAGGAGTTAAGCCTAAAAGCGGTTGAAAGCTGCCTCCTACCTCTTCCCCCTCCGAGACCGGCACGTTTCCTCGCGATCCCTTTTCGCAAACAAAAGACGGACGCCTGCGGTATCAGCTTGGTCCCGAAGCACCACGACGCGCTTGCTGGCTACACGCTCTCTTCTGACAAGGCTGACAGCTTCTCCGCACGCGACAGCCGAGGCCCTGTGAAACACGAGGAAGGCAAACACCGGTAACGTCTCGCAGGGGTCAGGAGGAAGTCAGGATGCACTCCATTCGGAGCCCGACGCGTTACCCAAAGGAATTACCCCAGCAGAACAAGAGGCAGGAACGATCGGTAGACAGGCAGACCACATGCACGGCAGCGATACCCCCGTCAGACTTGCAGGGCGCTTCCAGTCCCAGCCCGCTGCCGCGGCTCAGGCCGGCGGCTGGGGGAAAGACAAAGCCCCGCGCAGAGCTGCGGCGGCTGCCCGGGCAGCCCAGAGGCGGCGGGGGGGGGGGGGGGGGCGGCAGGTCGCCGCGGGCCGACCCCTCCCTCTCCCGGGCCCCGCCAGGCCGCCACAAGCGGCGAGCACCGGGGCCGCCCCGCCGCCGCTCCTCGCCTCCTCGCTGAGGTAGCGGCGCAGCCCCGACAGACAAAAAAAAAAAAAAAAAAAAAAAAACCCAGCCCAAAATAGGCAGCACCGTGAGGAGCCCGCTGACCACCGTCGCTGCCGGGGAGACGAGAACGGCCGGCAGCCCCGCCGGTCCCGGGCCGGGCCGCCCGCCTCAGCCCGCCCGCCGCCGGCACCAGGCGCTCCCCGCCGCGGCCGAGCGCCGGCCCGCCGCATCCCCCGCCCCGCCCCCCCCGCTTCGGCCGCTGCCCGCCGGCCCCCGCCCGCCCGCCCGCCCGCCCTCAGGCCGAGCGCTCACCCAGCGCGCCGCCGCACGTCCCGGCCCGAAAGTCTTCCAGGCTGCCGGCGAAGGCTCCGCACCGCCACGGGCGCGGCGGCGCGCCGCGCGGGCTTGAAATGAACCCCACTTCCGGGGCCGTCTGCGTAACCCGTACGTGCGAGGCCGAAGCCCCGCCCCTAGGGGGCAAGCCGTTTCCGCGCACGCGCAAAAGCGGAATTGCGTCATACGCATGCGACGTCGCCGGAGACCACGCCCCCTTTGGCTTCAGTCCGGCACTGCGCATGCGCTGCCCTTAGTTTTGCCAGTACCTCTTCTGCGCATGCGCGAAAGCGGAATTGCGTCATACGCATGCGACGTCGCCGGAGACCACGCCCCCTTTGGCTTCAAGCCGGCACTGCGCATGCGCTGCCCTTAGTTTTGCCAGTACCTCTTCTGCGCATGCGCAGAAGCGGAATTGCGTCATCACCACGCGACTACTCCCCCAGACCACGCCCCCTTTGGCTTCAAGCCCCGTCTGCGCATGCGCTGCCCTTACTCTGCAGGGCGGCCACGCTGCTGCCGCCTGGCGAAAAAATTTGGGTACTGCAGCCAGTCTACCTAACAGACTGCACCCTTTATTAGACGAATGGAAGCGAGAAGGGAACTCTGCCCACGGCCCCTTAGCAAGTCGCCCGGCTTCACATCTCGCTGGATCAACTTCTTCCAGTGAACATATTCAATTCCACCAGTCTAGAGAAAAAGAGAAAAAAAAAAAAAAAAAAAAAAAAAAGAAAAAACAAAAGAATCACTCGAGAGACCAGGCATACACTTTTTTTTTTTTTTTTTCCTTATAAAAACACCAGCAACATTGTCTTCACGATAAAAGAGGCAATGAAACCTTTTCTTGTCAAATGTAAGGGCACTAAAGAGAAGGTAATTCGACAGACAAGACAGAAACCTCTCCAGCTCTTTCCCCACGTCTATTTGGCATTCGTTTCCAAAAACTTTCTCGGGTGAACGTCTTTTGTCTTTGAGCAGTGCGACAGGCGGTTTGCAAACGGCACAAGTCTCTGCTTTTGAAAAATCAACTCAGACTCTGTAATCACTTTAGATGGGGCACTTTGTGTTTCAGAGAAACAAAACCAACGCTGAGTCTTTCCTTGAACGACACAGGCCTGTTCACCTTTAAATCAGAGAAACAACGGACGTGGTTCTGATCTCTCAAGGAATCTTTACTTTCCAACAGACTGCACCGTCAGGATCAACAAAGCAGTTTCCTACCGTTTCGCCAGCGAGCCAGAGGACTGTCTCGAGACTCAGTTTCCTTGAACAAACACCGAAGAGATCTTCAAGACTCGGTCCAAATGGCTCCGTCAACCTTGAAATCGTAGTCCCCTTCAGCTCCACACCGCTTCATTCTGGGAACGCCCGCTAGAAAAAAAAGGAACAGTTTATTCAGTGTAACGATTCGATTGGTATACAAGCCTTCAAGGCTCCCAAGACCAAGCCTAAGAGGGTCAGGACCGTGCATGTTTGTACTCGCAGTGAAGCTCAACACCTTAGGCAACCCTCAGCCGAGACAAAGGTGAAAAACTCACCGGCGCCGAACGTTTCCTCGTCTGTAAGCTGCCCATCCTTAGCATGCAGGACTCCACATTCAAAATTCACAGGTCCCGGAGAAAGAAAACCAAAAACTACAGGACAAACAGACAATCAAACAAAAGACCTCAAATAAGGTTTCCTCTAAGGACTGTTAGATACATCTTTTGTACACGACCTACGCACGGCAACATACGCTTCGTACCAGCTCCGTTACATGCTCAAGTAGCAGACGCCTCAGACTCTGCTTTCCATCACAGATTACGATTTTTTGATGACGTTACTAAAGCTGGTCATCTATTAGTACGATAGGTTATGCCAGTGCCTGAAATGATTTTCGATCTCAGACGCTGCACAGAAACGCCGCAGTTTTTCACTGCAATAAGCAATTGATACCTCAGTCGGTACACGTCACCGAGTGAGTGCTAGGAGTGAAAAGTTTACATTTACCTCTCGCTCTTCGACAGCCAATGAATCCGGTAAACAAAACAACATCTTTAGCACACCGGTACCGAAGACACAGCGCAAAACCCCCCGTTAATGTGCTCCTGTATTTGTTTTAATTTCAAAGTAGCCACTTCAACTGATAAAGACAGCCGATTCTCTACCTGTAACTCTACTCCTCCTTATTATCCTGCTACAGAAAGAAACAAACCGCTAGCATTTCTACGTAACGACTTATTTTTCCAGAGAAGAATAAAAAGCCACAACCGACCAACCAAAAAAAAAAAACCAAACAGAAACAAAACAAACAAAAAAAAAAAACCCCCAAAACAACTCACCTCCTACCTTCTGTGTCCCAGGATGAAAAGTTTCCTTCGGGTTCTTCCCAAATTTGTCATGACCCACAGGACTGAAATGCAAACGAAATACTGCTTTAGAGGAGAGCGAGCACACACCTCGACATTAAACCATGAACTGGCTGTAGTCGGAATCGATTGCGAGAAGAATCGTTCAAAGAGCCTCGCTGACGTGGAATTTTTTGCGGAAGAGCCATTTATTTCCCACACGACTAACCGCTGAGACTTCTTAAACTTCTTTCTGATTTTAAAAACAGAAACAACTAGGACCCTGCACGGAGATCACTTTTAAGCGTACCGTATTTACTTAGGAAGCACAGAACTTTATTCCCTCGTCCTTCGCTTCGGCTTTCTACGTAACTGTCGTGAGCGTTTTAGGAAGACTCGGTAACCTATCCTATTTCATAAGCTTCTCTTCCATCCCTTTGAAAACAACTCCAGGCACGTCAAATGAAAAACGAGCTGCTCGGCGTCAGGCTCGTACCCCAAAGATCCACAAGCAAGACCAGCTGCCTCGCTCAACGGAAAGACCTCACGTACAGCATTTCTTCCCAACTCGTGTTTCTACGTGACTGTCATTTTCGCCCCTTTTTTTTCCCCTACCGTGAATTTCTGGAGCTGCGCAGCACGCCACGGAGTGCCAAATGCAGTCTGTCTGAGGCACACCGAGCTGACACGGAGGTCACATCCGATGCGCCTCTCCATCATCGCTTACGCTAGGCCACCACGCCGACAGGATCTCCCGTAGTTCCCTTCGAAAGCAATTAAAAGGCTGAGATTAATTTAATTGACAAAAAAGCAGGTTTGTCGTGCAGCTGAAATTCGTTGACATAGTCGGTACCGAAACTCACGCTGGCTGTGAACGGGGTGAAATGGCAAAGGACCATCAGCCAGGCCCGAGGGAAGGCTCAAAGGCTGTACAAGCTAAAGAACAGCCAGGGAAGGGATTTTAGTCCGAGCCCAGGCGGGCAAAAGGAGATGACGTTAGTCCTGCTGCCTGCAGGCGTGTGGGAAAATCACCCCGGGGTGGGGGGGGGAACTCGAGAAAATTGCGTCCTAACGGAAGCAGGGTATTACGGAGAGCTTTTTTTAGGGTAGGATACAGCTACAGCCTCGAGGACGGTCGGCACGCACACAGCCTGTACCGCCACCGCTCCCTAAGCAGCGGCTCGGCGCACGCCGACAGCGGTGACGGAGGACGAGCTTAAGGCAAAAAGCCAAAAGCAAACCCCTCAAAGCCCAGAACCGTTCTCAGGAACACAGGAGTTAAGCCTAAAAGCGGTTGAAAGCTGCCTCCTACCTCTTCCCCCTCCGAGACCGGCACGTTTCCTCGCGATCCCTTTTCGCAAACAAAAGACGGACGCCTGCGGTATCAGCTTGGTCCCGAAGCACCACGACGCGCTTGCTGGCTACACGCTCTCTTCTGACAAGGCTGACAGCTTCTCCGCACGCGACAGCCGAGGCCCTGTGAAACACGAGGAAGGCAAACACCGGTAACGTCTCGCAGGGGTCAGGAGGAAGTCAGGATGCACTCCATTCGGAGCCCGACGCGTTACCCAAAGGAATTACCCCAGCAGAACAAGAGGCAGGAACGATCGGTAGACAGGCAGACCACATGCACGGCAGCGATACCCCCGTCAGACTTGCAGGGCGCTTCCAGTCCCAGCCCGCTGCCGCGGCTCAGGCCGGCGGCTGGGGGAAAGACAAAGCCCCGCGCAGAGCTGCGGCGGCTGCCCGGGCAGCCCAGAGGCGGCGGGGGGGGGGGGGGGGGCGGCAGGTCGCCGCGGGCCGACCCCTCCCTCTCCCGGGCCCCGCCAGGCCGCCACAAGCGGCGAGCACCGGGGCCGCCCCGCCGCCGCTCCTCGCCTCCTCGCTGAGGTAGCGGCGCAGCCCCGACAGACAAAAAAAAAAAAAAAAAAAAAAAAAACCCAGCCCAAAATAGGCAGCACCGTGAGGAGCCCGCTGACCACCGTCGCTGCCGGGGAGACGAGAACGGCCGGCAGCCCCGCCGGTCCCGGGCCGGGCCGCCCGCCTCAGCCCGCCCGCCGCCGGCACCAGGCGCTCCCCGCCGCGGCCGAGCGCCGGCCCGCCGCATCCCCCGCCCCGCCCCCCCCGCTTCGGCCGCTGCCCGCCGGCCCCCGCCCGCCCGCCCGCCCGCCCTCAGGCCGAGCGCTCACCCAGCGCGCCGCCGCACGTCCCGGCCCGAAAGTCTTCCAGGCTGCCGGCGAAGGCTCCGCACCGCCACGGGCGCGGCGGCGCGCCGCGCGGGCTTGAAATGAACCCCACTTCCGGGGCCGTCTGCGTAACCCGTACGTGCGAGGCCGAAGCCCCGCCCCTAGGGGGCAAGCCGTTTCCGCGCACGCGCAAAAGCGGAATTGCGTCATACGCATGCGACGTCGCCGGAGACCACGCCCCCTTTGGCTTCAGTCCGGCACTGCGCATGCGCTGCCCTTAGTTTTGCCAGTACCTCTTCTGCGCATGCGCGAAAGCGGAATTGCGTCATACGCATGCGACGCCGCCGGAGACCACGCCCCCTTTGGCTTCAAGCCGGCACTGCGCATGCGCTGCCCTTAGTTTTGCCAGTACCTCTTCTGCGCATGCGCAGAAGCGGAATTGCGTCATCACCACGCGACTACTCCCCCAGACCACGCCCCCTTTGGCTTCAAGCCCCGTCTGCGCATGCGCTGCCCTTACTCTGCAGGGCGGCCACGCTGCTGCCGCCTGGCGAAAAAATTTGGGTACTGCAGCCAGTCTACCTAACAGACTGCACCCTTTATTAGACGAATGGAAGCGAGAAGGGAACTCTGCCCACGGCCCCTTAGCAAGTCGCCCGGCTTCACATCTCGCTGGATCAACTTCTTCCAGTGAACATATTCAATTCCACCAGTCTAGAGAAAAAGAGAAAAAAAAAAAAAAAAAAAAAAAAAAGAAAAAACAAAAGAATCACTCGAGAGACCAGGCATACACTTTTTTTTTTTTTTTTTCCTTATAAAAACACCAGCAACATTGTCTTCACGATAAAAGAGGCAATGAAACCTTTTCTTGTCAAATGTAAGGGCACTAAAGAGAAGGTAATTCGACAGACAAGACAGAAACCTCTCCAGCTCTTTCCCCACGTCTATTTGGCATTCGTTTCCAAAAACTTTCTCGGGTGAACGTCTTTTGTCTTTGAGCAGTGCGACAGGCGGTTTGCAAACGGCACAAGTCTCTGCTTTTGAAAAATCAACTCAGACTCTGTAATCACTTTAGATGGGGCACTTTGTGTTTCAGAGAAACAAAACCAACGCTGAGTCTTTCCTTGAACGACACAGGCCTGTTCACCTTTAAATCAGAGAAACAACGGACGTGGTTCTGATCTCTCAAGGAATCTTTACTTTCCAACAGACTGCACCGTCAGGATCAACAAAGCAGTTTCCTACCGTTTCGCCAGCGAGCCAGAGGACTGTCTCGAGACTAAGTTTCCTTGAACAAACACCGAAGAGATCTTCAAGACTCGGTCCAAATGGCTCCGTCAACCTTGAAATCGTAGTCCCCTTCAGCTCCACACCGCTTCATTCTGGGAACGCCCGCTAGAAAAAAAAGGAACAGTTTATTCAGTGTAACGATTCGATTGGTATACAAGCCTTCAAGGCTCCCAAGACCAAGCCTAAGAGGGTCAGGACCGTGCATGTTTGTACTCGCAGTGAAGCTCAACACCTTAGGCAACCCTCAGCCGAGACAAAGGTGAAAAACTCACCGGCGCCGAACGTTTCCTCGTCTGTAAGCTGCCCATCCTTAGCATGCAGGACTCCACATTCAAAATTCACAGGTCCCGGAGAAAGAAAACCAAAAACTACAGGACAAACAGACAATCAAACAAAAGACCTCAAATAAGGTTTCCTCTAAGGACTGTTAGATACATCTTTTGTACACGACCTACGCACGGCAACATACGCTTCGTACCAGCTCCGTTACATGCTCAAGTAGCAGACGCCTCAGACTCTGCTTTCCATCACAGATTACGATTTTTTGATGACGTTACTAAAGCTGGTCATCTATTAGTACGATAGGTTATGCCAGTGCCTGAAATGATTTTCGATCTCAGACGCTGCACAGAAACGCCGCAGTTTTTCACTGCAATAAGCAATTGATACCTCAGTCGGTACACGTCACCGAGTGAGTGCTAGGAGTGAAAAGTTTACATTTACCTCTCGCTCTTCGACAGCCAATGAATCCGGTAAACAAAACAACATCTTTAGCACACCGGTACCGAAGACACAGCGCAAAACCCCCCGTTAATGTGCTCCTGTATTTGTTTTAATTTCAAAGTAGCCACTTCAACTGATAAAGACAGCCGATTCTCTACCTGTAACTCTACTCCTCCTTATTATCCTGCTACAGAAAGAAACAAACCGCTAGCATTTCTACGTAACGACTTATTTTTCCAGAGAAGAATAAAAAGCCACAACCGACCAACCAAAAAAAAAAAACCAAACAGAAACAAAACAAACAAAAAAAAAAAACCCCCAAAACAACTCACCTCCTACCTTCTGTGTCCCAGGATGAAAAGTTTCCTTCGGGTTCTTCCCAAATTTGTCATGACCCACAGGACTGAAATGCAAACGAAATACTGCTTTAGAGGAGAGCGAGCACACACCTCGACATTAAACCATGAACTGGCTGTAGTCGGAATCGATTGCGAGAAGAATCGTTCAAAGAGCCTCGCTGACGTGGAATTTTTTGCGGAAGAGCCATTTATTTCCCACACGACTAACCGCTGAGACTTCTTAAACTTCTTTCTGATTTTAAAAACAGAAACAACTAGGACCCTGCACGGAGATCACTTTTAAGCGTACCGTATTTACTTAGGAAGCACAGAACTTTATTCCCTCGTCCTTCGCTTCGGCTTTCTACGTAACTGTCGTGAGCGTTTTAGGAAGACTCGGTAACCTATCCTATTTCATAAGCTTCTCTTCCATCCCTTTGAAAACAACTCCAGGCACGTCAAATGAAAAACGAGCTGCTCGGCGTCAGGCTCGTACCCCAAAGATCCACAAGCAAGACCAGCTGCCTCGCTCAACGGAAAGACCTCACGTACAGCATTTCTTCCCAACTCGTGTTTCTACGTGACTGTCATTTTCGCCCCTTTTTTTTCCCCTACCGTGAATTTCTGGAGCTGCGCAGCACGCCACGGAGTGCCAAATGCAGTCTGTCTGAGGCACACCGAGCTGACACGGAGGTCACATCCGATGCGCCTCTCCATCATCGCTTACGCTAGGCCACCACGCCGACAGGATCTCCCGTAGTTCCCTTCGAAAGCAATTAAAAGGCTGAGATTAATTTAATTGACAAAAAAGCAGGTTTGTCGTGCAGCTGAAATTCGTTGACATAGTCGGTACCGAAACTCACGCTGGCTGTGAACGGGGTGAAATGGCAAAGGACCATCAGCCAGGCCCGAGGGAAGGCTCAAAGGCTGTACAAGCTAAAGAACAGCCAGGGAAGGGATTTTAGTCCGAGCCCAGGCGGGCAAAAGGAGATGACGTTAGTCCTGCTGCCTGCAGGCGTGTGGGAAAATCACCCCGGGGTGGGGGGGGGAACTCGAGAAAATTGCGTCCTAACGGAAGCAGGGTATTACGGAGAGCTTTTTTTAGGGTAGGATACAGCTACAGCCTCGAGGACGGTCGGCACGCACACAGCCTGTACCGCCACCGCTCCCTAAGCAGCGGCTCGGCGCACGCCGACAGCGGTGACGGAGGACGAGCTTAAGGCAAAAAGCCAAAAGCAAACCCCTCAAAGCCCAGAACCGTTCTCAGGAACACAGGAGTTAAGCCTAAAAGCGGTTGAAAGCTGCCTCCTACCTCTTCCCCCTCCGAGACCGGCACGTTTCCTCGCGATCCCTTTTCGCAAACAAAAGACGGACGCCTGCGGTATCAGCTTGGTCCCGAAGCACCACGACGCGCTTGCTGGCTACACGCTCTCTTCTGACAAGGCTGACAGCTTCTCCGCACGCGACAGCCGAGGCCCTGTGAAACACGAGGAAGGCAAACACCGGTAACGTCTCGCAGGGGTCAGGAGGAAGTCAGGATGCACTCCATTCGGAGCCCGACGCGTTACCCAAAGGAATTACCCCAGCAGAACAAGAGGCAGGAACGATCGGTAGACAGGCAGACCACATGCACGGCAGCGATACCCCCGTCAGACTTGCAGGGCGCTTCCAGTCCCAGCCCGCTGCCGCGGCTCAGGCCGGCGGCTGGGGGAAAGACAAAGCCCCGCGCAGAGCTGCGGCGGCTGCCCGGGCAGCCCAGAGGCGGCGGGGGGGGGGGGGGGGGCGGCAGGTCGCCGCGGGCCGACCCCTCCCTCTCCCGGGCCCCGCCAGGCCGCCACAAGCGGCGAGCACCGGGGCCGCCCCGCCGCCGCTCCTCGCCTCCTCGCTGAGGTAGCGGCGCAGCCCCGACAGACAAAAAAAAAAAAAAAAAAAAAAAAAACCCAGCCCAAAATAGGCAGCACCGTGAGGAGCCCGCTGACCACCGTCGCTGCCGGGGAGACGAGAACGGCCGGCAGCCCCGCCGGTCCCGGGCCGGGCCGCCCGCCTCAGCCCGCCCGCCGCCGGCACCAGGCGCTCCCCGCCGCGGCCGAGCGCCGGCCCGCCGCATCCCCCGCCCCGCCCCCCCCGCTTCGGCCGCTGCCCGCCGGCCCCCGCCCGCCCGCCCGCCCGCCCTCAGGCCGAGCGCTCACCCAGCGCGCCGCCGCACGTCCCGGCCCGAAAGTCTTCCAGGCTGCCGGCGAAGGCTCCGCACCGCCACGGGCGCGGCGGCGCGCCGCGCGGGCTTGAAATGAACCCCACTTCCGGGGCCGTCTGCGTAACCCGTACGTGCGAGGCCGAAGCCCCGCCCCTAGGGGGCAAGCCGTTTCCGCGCACGCGCAAAAGCGGAATTGCGTCATACGCATGCGACGTCGCCGGAGACCACGCCCCCTTTGGCTTCAGTCCGGCACTGCGCATGCGCTGCCCTTAGTTTTGCCAGTACCTCTTCTGCGCATGCGCGAAAGCGGAATTGCGTCATACGCATGCGACGTCGCCGGAGACCACGCCCCCTTTGGCTTCAAGCCGGCACTGCGCATGCGCTGCCCTTAGTTTTGCCAGTACCTCTTCTGCGCATGCGCAGAAGCGGAATTGCGTCATCACCACGCGACTACTCCCCCAGACCACGCCCCCTTTGGCTTCAAGCCCCGTCTGCGCATGCGCTGCCCTTACTCTGCAGGGCGGCCACGCTGCTGCCGCCTGGCGAAAAAATTTCGGTACTGCAGCCAGTCTACCTAACAGACTGCACCCTTTATTAGACGAATGGAAGCGAGAAGGGAACTCTGCCCACGGCCCCTTAGCAAGTCGCCCGGCTTCACATCTCGCTGGATCAACTTCTTCCAGTGAACATATTCAATTCCACCAGTCTAGAGAAAAAGAGAAAAAAAAAAAAAAAAAAAAAAAAAAGAAAAAACAAAAGAATCACTCGAGAGACCAGGCATACACTTTTTTTTTTTTTTTTTCCTTATAAAAACACCAGCAACATTGTCTTCACGATAAAAGAGGCAATGAAACCTTTTCTTGTCAAATGTAAGGGCACTAAAGAGAAGGTAATTCGACAGACAAGACAGAAACCTCTCCAGCTCTTTCCCCACGTCTATTTGGCATTCGTTTCCAAAAACTTTCTCGGGTGAACGTCTTTTGTCTTTGAGCAGTGCGACAGGCGGTTTGCAAACGGCACAAGTCTCTGCTTTTGAAAAATCAACTCAGACTCTGTAATCACTTTAGATGGGGCACTTTGTGTTTCAGAGAAACAAAACCAACGCTGAGTCTTCCCTTGAACGACACAGGCCTGTTCACCTTTAAATCAGAGAAACAACGGACGTGGTTCTGATCCCTCAAGGAATCTGTACTTTCCAACAGACTGCACCGTCAGGATCAACAAAGCAGTTTCCTACCGTTTCGCCAGCGAGCCAGAGGACTGTCTCGAGACTAAGTTTCCTTGAACAAACACCGAAGAGATCTTCAAGACTCGGTCCAAATGGCTCCGTCAACCTTGAAATCGTAGTCCCCTTCAGCTCCACACCGCTTCATTCTGGGAACGCCCGCTAGAAAAAAAAGAAACAGTTTATTCAGTGTAACGATTCGATTGGTATACAAGCCTTCAAGGCTCCCAAGACCAAGCCTAAGAGGGTCAGGACCGTGCATGTTTGTACTCGCAGTGAAGCTCAACACCTTAGGCAACCCTCAGCCGAGACAACGGTGAAAAACTCACCGGCGCCGAACGTTTCCTCGTCTGTAAGCTGCCCATCCTTAGCATGCAGGACTCCACATTCAAAATTCACAGGTCCCGGAGAAAGAAAACCAAAAACTACAGGACAAACAGACAATCAAACAAAAGACCTCAAATAAGGTTTCCTCTAAGGACTGTTAGATACATCTTTTGTACACGACCTACGCACGGCAACATACGCTTCGTACCAGCTCCGTTACATGCTCAAGTAGCAGACGCCTCAGACTCTGCTTTCCATCACAGATTACGATTTTTTGATGACGTTACTAAAGCTGGTCATCTATTAGTACGATAGGTTATGCCAGTGCCTGAAATGATTTTCGATCTCAGACGCTGCACAGAAACGCCGCAGTTTTTCACTGCAATAAGCAATTGATACCTCAGTCGGTACACGTCACCGAGTGAGTGCTAGGAGTGAAAAGTTTACATTTACCTCTCGCTCTTCGACAGCCAATGAATCCGGTAAACAAAACAACATCTTTAGCACACCGGTACCGAAGACACAGCGCAAAACCCCCCGTTAATGTGCTCCTGTATTTGTTTTAATTTCAAAGTAGCCACTTCAACTGATAAAGACAGCCGATTCTCTACCTGTAACTCTACTCCTCCTTATTATCCTGCTACAGAAAGAAACAAACCGCTAGCATTTCTACGTAACGACTTATTTTTCCAGAGAAGAATAAAAAGCCACAACCGACCAACCAAAAAAAAAAAACCAAACAGAAACAAAACAAACAAAAAAAAAAAACCCCCAAAACAACTCACCTCCTACCTTCTGTGTCCCAGGATGAAAAGTTTCCTTCGGGTTCTTCCCAAATTTGTCATGACCCACAGGACTGAAATGCAAACGAAATACTGCTTTAGAGGAGAGCGAGCACACACCTCGACATTAAACCATGAACTGGCTGTAGTCGGAATCGATTGCGAGAAGAATCGTTCAAAGAGCCTCGCTGACGTGGAATTTTTTGCGGAAGAGCCATTTATTTCCCACACGACTAACCGCTGAGACTTCTTAAACTTCTTTCTGATTTTAAAAACAGAAACAACTAGGACCCTGCACGGAGATCACTTTTAAGCGTACCGTATTTACTTAGGAAGCACAGAACTTTATTCCCTCGTCCTTCGCTTCGGCTTTCTACGTAACTGTCGTGAGCGTTTTAGGAAGACTCGGTAACCTATCCTATTTCATAAGCTTCTCTTCCATCCCTTTGAAAACAACTCCAGGCACGTCAAATGAAAAACGAGCTGCTCGGCGTCAGGCTCGTACCCCAAAGATCCACAAGCAAGACCAGCTGCCTCGCTCAACGGAAAGACCTCACGTACAGCATTTCTTCCCAACTCGTGTTTCTACGTGACTGTCATTTTCGCCCCTTTTTTTTCCCCTACCGTGAATTTCTGGAGCTGCGCAGCACGCCACGGAGTGCCAAATGCAGTCTGTCTGAGGCACACCGAGCTGACACGGAGGTCACATCCGATGCGCCTCTCCATCATCGCTTACGCTAGGCCACCACGCCGACAGGATCTCCCGTAGTTCCCTTCGAAAGCAATTAAAAGGCTGAGATTAATTTAATTGACAAAAAAGCAGGTTTGTCGTGCAGCTGAAATTCGTTGACATAGTCGGTACCGAAACTCACGCTGGCTGTGAACGGGGTGAAATGGCAAAGGACCATCAGCCAGGCCCGAGGGAAGGCTCAAAGGCTGTACAAGCTAAAGAACAGCCAGGGAAGGGATTTTAGCCCGAGCCCAGGCGGGCAAAAGGAGATGACGTTAGTCCTGCTGCCTGCAGGCGTGTGGGAAAATCACCCCGGGGTGGGGGGGGGAACTCGAGAAAATTGCGTCCTAACGGAAGCAGGGTATTACGGAGAGCTTTTTTTAGGGTAGGATACAGCTACAGCCTCGAGGACGGTCGGCACGCACACAGCCTGTACCGCCACCGCTCCCTAAGCAGCGGCTCGGCGCACGCCGACAGCGGTGACGGAGGACGAGCTTAAGGCAAAAAGCCAAAAGCAAACCCCTCAAAGCCCAGAACCGTTCTCAGGAACACAGGAGTTAAGCCTAAAAGCGGTTGAAAGCTGCCTCCTACCTCTTCCCCCTCCGAGACCGGCACGTTTCCTCGCGATCCCTTTTCGCAAACAAAAGACGGACGCCTGCGGTATCAGCTTGGTCCCGAAGCACCACGACGCGCTTGCTGGCTACACGCTCTCTTCTGACAAGGCTGACAGCTTCTCCGCACGCGACAGCCGAGGCCCTGTGAAACACGAGGAAGGCAAACACCGGTAACGTCTCGCAGGGGTCAGGAGGAAGTCAGGATGCACTCCATTCGGAGCCCGACGCGTTACCCAAAGGAATTACCCCAGCAGAACAAGAGGCAGGAACGATCGGTAGACAGGCAGACCACATGCACGGCAGCGATACCCCCGTCAGACTTGCAGGGCGCTTCCAGTCCCAGCCCGCTGCCGCGGCTCAGGCCGGCGGCTGGGGGAAAGACAAAGCCCCGCGCAGAGCTGCGGCGGCTGCCCGGGCAGCCCAGAGGCGGCGGGGGGGGGGGGGGGGGCGGCAGGTCGCCGCGGGCCGACCCCTCCCTCTCCCGGGCCCCGCCAGGCCGCCACAAGCGGCGAGCACCGGGGCCGCCCCGCCGCCGCTCCTCGCCTCCTCGCTGAGGTAGCGGCGCAGCCCCGACAGACAAAAAAAAAAAAAAAAAAAAAAAAACCCAGCCCAAAATAGGCAGCACCGTGAGGAGCCCGCTGACCACCGTCGCTGCCGGGGAGACGAGAACGGCCGGCAGCCCCGCCGGTCCCGGGCCGGGCCGCCCGCCTCAGCCCGCCCGCCGCCGGCACCAGGCGCTCCCCGCCGCGGCCGAGCGCCGGCCCGCCGCATCCCCCGCCCCGCCCCCCCCGCTTCGGCCGCTGCCCGCCGGCCCCCGCCCGCCCGCCCGCCCGCCCTCAGGCCGAGCGCTCACCCAGCGCGCCGCCGCACGTCCCGGCCCGAAAGTCTTCCAGGCTGCCGGCGAAGGCTCCGCACCGCCACGGGCGCGGCGGCGCGCCGCGCGGGCTTGAAATGAACCCCACTTCCGGGGCCGTCTGCGTAACCCGTACGTGCGAGGCCGAAGCCCCGCCCCTAGGGGGCAAGCCGTTTCCGCGCACGCGCAAAAGCGGAATTGCGTCATACGCATGCGACGTCGCCGGAGACCACGCCCCCTTTGGCTTCAGTCCGGCACTGCGCATGCGCTGCCCTTAGTTTTGCCAGTACCTCTTCTGCGCATGCGCGAAAGCGGAATTGCGTCATACGCATGCGACGTCGCCGGAGACCACGCCCCCTTTGGCTTCAAGCCGGCACTGCGCATGCGCTGCCCTTAGTTTTGCCAGTACCTCTTCTGCGCATGCGCAGAAGCGGAATTGCGTCATCACCACGCGACTACTCCCCCAGACCACGCCCCCTTTGGCTTCAAGCCCCGTCTGCGCATGCGCTGCCCTTACTCTGCAGGGCGGCCACGCTGCTGCCGCCTGGCGAAAAAATTTCGGTACTGCAGCCAGTCTACCTAACAGACTGCACCCTTTATTAGACGAATGGAAGCGAGAAGGGAACTCTGCCCACGGCCCCTTAGCAAGTCGCCCGGCTTCACATCTCGCTGGATCAACTTCTTCCAGTGAACATATTCAATTCCACCAGTCTAGAGAAAAAGAGAAAAAAAAAAAAAAAAAAAAAAAAAAGAAAAAACAAAAGAATCACTCGAGAGACCAGGCATACACTTTTTTTTTTTTTTTTTCCTTATAAAAACACCAGCAACATTGTCTTCACGATAAAAGAGGCAATGAAACCTTTTCTTGTCAAATGTAAGGGCACTAAAGAGAAGGTAATTCGACAGACAAGACAGAAACCTCTCCAGCTCTTTCCCCACGTCTATTTGGCATTCGTTTCCAAAAACTTTCTCGGGTGAACGTCTTTTGTCTTTGAGCAGTGCGACAGGCGGTTTGCAAACGGCACAAGTCTCTGCTTTTGAAAAATCAACTCAGACTCTGTAATCACTTTAGATGGGGCACTTTGTGTTTCAGAGAAACAAAACCAACGCTGAGTCTTCCCTTGAACGACACAGGCCTGTTCACCTTTAAATCAGAGAAACAACGGACGTGGTTCTGATCCCTCAAGGAATCTGTACTTTCCAACAGACTGCACCGTCAGGATCAACAAAGCAGTTTCCTACCGTTTCGCCAGCGAGCCAGAGGACTGTCTCGAGACTAAGTTTCCTTGAACAAACACCGAAGAGATCTTCAAGACTCGGTCCAAATGGCTCCGTCAACCTTGAAATCGTAGTCCCCTTCAGCTCCACACCGCTTCATTCTGGGAACGCCCGCTAGAAAAAAAAGAAACAGTTTATTCAGTGTAACGATTCGATTGGTATACAAGCCTTCAAGGCTCCCAAGACCAAGCCTAAGAGGGTCAGGACCGTGCATGTTTGTACTCGCAGTGAAGCTCAACACCTTAGGCAACCCTCAGCCGAGACAACGGTGAAAAACTCACCGGCGCCGAACGTTTCCTCGTCTGTAAGCTGCCCATCCTTAGCATGCAGGACTCCACATTCAAAATTCACAGGTCCCGGAGAAAGAAAACCAAAAACTACAGGACAAACAGACAATCAAACAAAAGACCTCAAATAAGGTTTCCTCTAAGGACTGTTAGATACATCTTTTGTACACGACCTACGCACGGCAACATACGCTTCGTACCAGCTCCGTTACATGCTCAAGTAGCAGACGCCTCAGACTCTGCTTTCCATCACAGATTACGATTTTTTGATGACGTTACTAAAGCTGGTCATCTATTAGTACGATAGGTTATGCCAGTGCCTGAAATGATTTTCGATCTCAGACGCTGCACAGAAACGCCGCAGTTTTTCACTGCAATAAGCAATTGATACCTCAGTCGGTACACGTCACCGAGTGAGTGCTAGGAGTGAAAAGTTTACATTTACCTCTCGCTCTTCGACAGCCAATGAATCCGGTAAACAAAACAACATCTTTAGCACACCGGTACCGAAGACACAGCGCAAAACCCCCCGTTAATGTGCTCCTGTATTTGTTTTAATTTCAAAGTAGCCACTTCAACTGATAAAGACAGCCGATTCTCTACCTGTAACTCTACTCCTCCTTATTATCCTGCTACAGAAAGAAACAAACCGCTAGCATTTCTACGTAACGACTTATTTTTCCAGAGAAGAATAAAAAGCCACAACCGACCAACCAAAAAAAAAAAACCAAACAGAAACAAAACAAACAAAAAAAAAAAACCCCCAAAACAACTCACCTCCTACCTTCTGTGTCCCAGGATGAAAAGTTTCCTTCGGGTTCTTCCCAAATTTGTCATGACCCACAGGACTGAAATGCAAACGAAATACTGCTTTAGAGGAGAGCGAGCACACACCTCGACATTAAACCATGAACTGGCTGTAGTCGGAATCGATTGCGAGAAGAATCGTTCAAAGAGCCTCGCTGACGTGGAATTTTTTGCGGAAGAGCCATTTATTTCCCACACGACTAACCGCTGAGACTTCTTAAACTTCTTTCTGATTTTAAAAACAGAAACAACTAGGACCCTGCACGGAGATCACTTTTAAGCGTACCGTATTTACTTAGGAAGCACAGAACTTTATTCCCTCGTCCTTCGCTTCGGCTTTCTACGTAACTGTCGTGAGCGTTTTAGGAAGACTCGGTAACCTATCCTATTTCATAAGCTTCTCTTCCATCCCTTTGAAAACAACTCCAGGCACGTCAAATGAAAAACGAGCTGCTCGGCGTCAGGCTCGTACCCCAAAGATCCACAAGCAAGACCAGCTGCCTCGCTCAACGGAAAGACCTCACGTACAGCATTTCTTCCCAACTCGTGTTTCTACGTGACTGTCATTTTCGCCCCTTTTTTTTCCCCTACCGTGAATTTCTGGAGCTGCGCAGCACGCCACGGAGTGCCAAATGCAGTCTGTCTGAGGCACACCGAGCTGACACGGAGGTCACATCCGATGCGCCTCTCCATCATCGCTTACGCTAGGCCACCACGCCGACAGGATCTCCCGTAGTTCCCTTCGAAAGCAATTAAAAGGCTGAGATTAATTTAATTGACAAAAAAGCAGGTTTGTCGTGCAGCTGAAATTCGTTGACATAGTCGGTACCGAAACTCACGCTGGCTGTGAACGGGGTGAAATGGCAAAGGACCATCAGCCAGGCCCGAGGGAAGGCTCAAAGGCTGTACAAGCTAAAGAACAGCCAGGGAAGGGATTTTAGTCCGAGCCCAGGCGGGCAAAAGGAGATGACGTTAGTCCTGCTGCCTGCAGGCGTGTGGGAAAATCACCCCGGGGTGGGGGGGGGAACTCGAGAAAATTGCGTCCTAACGGAAGCAGGGTATTACGGAGAGCTTTTTTTAGGGTAGGATACAGCTACAGCCTCGAGGACGGTCGGCACGCACACAGCCTGTACCGCCACCGCTCCCTAAGCAGCGGCTCGGCGCACGCCGACAGCGGTGACGGAGGACGAGCTTAAGGCAAAAAGCCAAAAGCAAACCCCTCAAAGCCCAGAACCGTTCTCAGGAACACAGGAGTTAAGCCTAAAAGCGGTTGAAAGCTGCCTCCTACCTCTTCCCCCTCCGAGACCGGCACGTTTCCTCGCGATCCCTTTTCGCAAACAAAAGACGGACGCCTGCGGTATCAGCTTGGTCCCGAAGCACCACGACGCGCTTGCTGGCTACACGCTCTCTTCTGACAAGGCTGACAGCTTCTCCGCACGCGACAGCCGAGGCCCTGTGAAACACGAGGAAGGCAAACACCGGTAACGTCTCGCAGGGGTCAGGAGGAAGTCAGGATGCACTCCATTCGGAGCCCGACGCGTTACCCAAAGGAATTACCCCAGCAGAACAAGAGGCAGGAACGATCGGTAGACAGGCAGACCACATGCACGGCAGCGATACCCCCGTCAGACTTGCAGGGCGCTTCCAGTCCCAGCCCGCTGCCGCGGCTCAGGCCGGCGGCTGGGGGAAAGACAAAGCCCCGCGCAGAGCTGCGGCGGCTGCCCGGGCAGCCCAGAGGCGGCGGGGGGGGGGGGGGGGGCGGCAGGTCGCCGCGGGCCGACCCCTCCCTCTCCCGGGCCCCGCCAGGCCGCCACAAGCGGCGAGCACCGGGGCCGCCCCGCCGCCGCTCCTCGCCTCCTCGCTGAGGTAGCGGCGCAGCCCCGACAGACAAAAAAAAAAAAAAAAAAAAAAAAAACCCAGCCCAAAATAGGCAGCACCGTGAGGAGCCCGCTGACCACCGTCGCTGCCGGGGAGACGAGAACGGCCGGCAGCCCCGCCGGTCCCGGGCCGGGCCGCCCGCCTCAGCCCGCCCGCCGCCGGCACCAGGCGCTCCCCGCCGCGGCCGAGCGCCGGCCCGCCGCATCCCCCGCCCCGCCCCCCCCGCTTCGGCCGCTGCCCGCCGGCCCCCGCCCGCCCGCCCGCCCGCCCTCAGGCCGAGCGCTCACCCAGCGCGCCGCCGCACGTCCCGGCCCGAAAGTCTTCCAGGCTGCCGGCGAAGGCTCCGCACCGCCACGGGCGCGGCGGCGCGCCGCGCGGGCTTGAAATGAACCCCACTTCCGGGGCCGTCTGCGTAACCCGTACGTGCGAGGCCGAAGCCCCGCCCCTAGGGGGCAAGCCGTTTCCGCGCACGCGCAAAAGCGGAATTGCGTCATACGCATGCGACGTCGCCGGAGACCACGCCCCCTTTGGCTTCAGTCCGGCACTGCGCATGCGCTGCCCTTAGTTTTGCCAGTACCTCTTCTGCGCATGCGCGAAAGCGGAATTGCGTCATACGCATGCGACGTCGCCGGAGACCACGCCCCCTTTGGCTTCAAGCCGGCACTGCGCATGCGCTGCCCTTAGTTTTGCCAGTACCTCTTCTGCGCATGCGCAGAAGCGGAATTGCGTCATCACCACGCGACTACTCCCCCAGACCACGCCCCCTTTGGCTTCAAGCCCCGTCTGCGCATGCGCTGCCCTTACTCTGCAGGGCGGCCACGCTGCTGCCGCCTGGCGAAAAAATTTCGGTACTGCAGCCAGTCTACCTAACAGACTGCACCCTTTATTAGACGAATGGAAGCGAGAAGGGAACTCTGCCCACGGCCCCTTAGCAAGTCGCCCGGCTTCACATCTCGCTGGATCAACTTCTTCCAGTGAACATATTCAATTCCACCAGTCTAGAGAAAAAGAGAAAAAAAAAAAAAAAAAAAAAAAAAAGAAAAAACAAAAGAATCACTCGAGAGACCAGGCATACACTTTTTTTTTTTTTTTTTCCTTATAAAAACACCAGCAACATTGTCTTCACGATAAAAGAGGCAATGAAACCTTTTCTTGTCAAATGTAAGGGCACTAAAGAGAAGGTAATTCGACAGACAAGACAGAAACCTCTCCAGCTCTTTCCCCACGTCTATTTGGCATTCGTTTCCAAAAACTTTCTCGGGTGAACGTCTTTTGTCTTTGAGCAGTGCGACAGGCGGTTTGCAAACGGCACAAGTCTCTGCTTTTGAAAAATCAACTCAGACTCTGTAATCACTTTAGATGGGGCACTTTGTGTTTCAGAGAAACAAAACCAACGCTGAGTCTTCCCTTGAACGACACAGGCCTGTTCACCTTTAAATCAGAGAAACAACGGACGTGGTTCTGATCCCTCAAGGAATCTGTACTTTCCAACAGACTGCACCGTCAGGATCAACAAAGCAGTTTCCTACCGTTTCGCCAGCGAGCCAGAGGACTGTCTCGAGACTAAGTTTCCTTGAACAAACACCGAAGAGATCTTCAAGACTCGGTCCAAATGGCTCCGTCAACCTTGAAATCGTAGTCCCCTTCAGCTCCACACCGCTTCATTCTGGGAACGCCCGCTAGAAAAAAAAGAAACAGTTTATTCAGTGTAACGATTCGATTGGTATACAAGCCTTCAAGGCTCCCAAGACCAAGCCTAAGAGGGTCAGGACCGTGCATGTTTGTACTCGCAGTGAAGCTCAACACCTTAGGCAACCCTCAGCCGAGACAACGGTGAAAAACTCACCGGCGCCGAACGTTTCCTCGTCTGTAAGCTGCCCATCCTTAGCATGCAGGACTCCACATTCAAAATTCACAGGTCCCGGAGAAAGAAAACCAAAAACTACAGGACAAACAGACAATCAAACAAAAGACCTCAAATAAGGTTTCCTCTAAGGACTGTTAGATACATCTTTTGTACACGACCTACGCACGGCAACATACGCTTCGTACCAGCTCCGTTACATGCTCAAGTAGCAGACGCCTCAGACTCTGCTTTCCATCACAGATTACGATTTTTTGATGACGTTACTAAAGCTGGTCATCTATTAGTACGATAGGTTATGCCAGTGCCTGAAATGATTTTCGATCTCAGACGCTGCACAGAAACGCCGCAGTTTTTCACTGCAATAAGCAATTGATACCTCAGTCGGTACACGTCACCGAGTGAGTGCTAGGAGTGAAAAGTTTACATTTACCTCTCGCTCTTCGACAGCCAATGAATCCGGTAAACAAAACAACATCTTTAGCACACCGGTACCGAAGACACAGCGCAAAACCCCCCGTTAATGTGCTCCTGTATTTGTTTTAATTTCAAAGTAGCCACTTCAACTGATAAAGACAGCCGATTCTCTACCTGTAACTCTACTCCTCCTTATTATCCTGCTACAGAAAGAAACAAACCGCTAGCATTTCTACGTAACGACTTATTTTTCCAGAGAAGAATAAAAAGCCACAACCGACCAACCAAAAAAAAAAAACCAAACAGAAACAAAACAAACAAAAAAAAAAAACCCCCAAAACAACTCACCTCCTACCTTCTGTGTCCCAGGATGAAAAGTTTCCTTCGGGTTCTTCCCAAATTTGTCATGACCCACAGGACTGAAATGCAAACGAAATACTGCTTTAGAGGAGAGCGAGCACACACCTCGACATTAAACCATGAACTGGCTGTAGTCGGAATCGATTGCGAGAAGAATCGTTCAAAGAGCCTCGCTGACGTGGAATTTTTTGCGGAAGAGCCATTTATTTCCCACACGACTAACCGCTGAGACTTCTTAAACTTCTTTCTGATTTTAAAAACAGAAACAACTAGGACCCTGCACGGAGATCACTTTTAAGCGTACCGTATTTACTTAGGAAGCACAGAACTTTATTCCCTCGTCCTTCGCTTCGGCTTTCTACGTAACTGTCGTGAGCGTTTTAGGAAGACTCGGTAACCTATCCTATTTCATAAGCTTCTCTTCCATCCCTTTGAAAACAACTCCAGGCACGTCAAATGAAAAACGAGCTGCTCGGCGTCAGGCTCGTACCCCAAAGATCCACAAGCAAGACCAGCTGCCTCGCTCAACGGAAAGACCTCACGTACAGCATTTCTTCCCAACTCGTGTTTCTACGTGACTGTCATTTTCGCCCCTTTTTTTTCCCCTACCGTGAATTTCTGGAGCTGCGCAGCACGCCACGGAGTGCCAAATGCAGTCTGTCTGAGGCACACCGAGCTGACACGGAGGTCACATCCGATGCGCCTCTCCATCATCGCTTACGCTAGGCCACCACGCCGACAGGATCTCCCGTAGTTCCCTTCGAAAGCAATTAAAAGGCTGAGATTAATTTAATTGACAAAAAAGCAGGTTTGTCGTGCAGCTGAAATTCGTTGACATAGTCGGTACCGAAACTCACGCTGGCTGTGAACGGGGTGAAATGGCAAAGGACCATCAGCCAGGCCCGAGGGAAGGCTCAAAGGCTGTACAAGCTAAAGAACAGCCAGGGAAGGGATTTTAGTCCGAGCCCAGGCGGGCAAAAGGAGATGACGTTAGTCCTGCTGCCTGCAGGCGTGTGGGAAAATCACCCCGGGGTGGGGGGGGAGCTCGAGAAAATTGCGTCCTAACGGAAGCAGGGTATTACGGAGAGCTTTTTTTAGGGTAGGATACAGCTACAGCCTCGAGGACGGTCGGCACGCACACAGCCTGTACCGCCACCGCTCCCTAAGCAGCGGCTCGGCGCACGCCGACAGCGGTGACGGAGGACGAGCTTAAGGCAAAAAGCCAAAAGCAAACCCCTCAAAGCCCAGAACCGTTCTCAGGAACACAGGAGTTAAGCCTAAAAGCGGTTGAAAGCTGCCTCCTACCTCTTCCCCCTCCGAGACCGGCACGTTTCCTCGCGATCCCTTTTCGCAAACAAAAGACGGACGCCTGCGGTATCAGCTTGGTCCCGAAGCACCACGACGCGCTTGCTGGCTACACGCTCTCTTCTGACAAGGCTGACAGCTTCTCCGCACGCGACAGCCGAGGCCCTGTGAAACACGAGGAAGGCAAACACCGGTAACGTCTCGCAGGGGTCAGGAGGAAGTCAGGATGCACTCCATTCGGAGCCCGACGCGTTACCCAAAGGAATTACCCCAGCAGAACAAGAGGCAGGAACGATCGGTAGACAGGCAGACCACATGCACGGCAGCGATACCCCCGTCAGACTTGCAGGGCGCTTCCAGTCCCAGCCCGCTGCCGCGGCTCAGGCCGGCGGCTGGGGGAAAGACAAAGCCCCGCGCAGAGCTGCGGCGGCTGCCCGGGCAGCCCAGAGGCGGCGGGGGGGGGGGGGGGGCGGCAGGTCGCCGCGGGCCGACCCCTCCCTCTCCCGGGCCCCGCCAGGCCGCCACAAGCGGCGAGCACCGGGGCCGCCCCGCCGCCGCTCCTCGCCTCCTCGCTGAGGTAGCGGCGCAGCCCCGACAGACAAAAAAAAAAAAAAAAAAAAAAAAAACCCAGCCCAAAATAGGCAGCACCGTGAGGAGCCCGCTGACCACCGTCGCTGCCGGGGAGACGAGAACGGCCGGCAGCCCCGCCGGTCCCGGGCCGGGCCGCCCGCCTCAGCCCGCCCGCCGCCGGCACCAGGCGCTCCCCGCCGCGGCCGAGCGCCGGCCCGCCGCATCCCCCGCCCCGCCCCCCCCGCTTCGGCCGCTGCCCGCCGGCCCCCGCCCGCCCGCCCGCCCGCCCTCAGGCCGAGCGCTCACCCAGCGCGCCGCCGCACGTCCCGGCCCGAAAGTCTTCCAGGCTGCCGGCGAAGGCTCCGCACCGCCACGGGCGCGGCGGCGCGCCGCGCGGGCTTGAAATGAACCCCACTTCCGGGGCCGTCTGCGTAACCCGTACGTGCGAGGCCGAAGCCCCGCCCCTAGGGGGCAAGCCGTTTCCGCGCACGCGCAAAAGCGGAATTGCGTCATACGCATGCGACGTCGCCGGAGACCACGCCCCCTTTGGCTTCAGTCCGGCACTGCGCATGCGCTGCCCTTAGTTTTGCCAGTACCTCTTCTGCGCATGCGCGAAAGCGGAATTGCGTCATACGCATGCGACGTCGCCGGAGACCACGCCCCCTTTGGCTTCAAGCCGGCACTGCGCATGCGCTGCCCTTAGTTTTGCCAGTACCTCTTCTGCGCATGCGCAGAAGCGGAATTGCGTCATCACCACGCGACTACTCCCCCAGACCACGCCCCCTTTGGCTTCAAGCCCCGTCTGCGCATGCGCTGCCCTTACTCTGCAGGGCGGCCACGCTGCTGCCGCCTGGCGAAAAAATTTCGGTACTGCAGCCAGTCTACCTAACAGACTGCACCCTTTATTAGACGAATGGAAGCGAGAAGGGAACTCTGCCCACGGCCCCTTAGCAAGTCGCCCGGCTTCACATCTCGCTGGATCAACTTCTTCCAGTGAACATATTCAATTCCACCAGTCTAGAGAAAAAGAGAAAAAAAAAAAAAAAAAAAAAAAAAAGAAAAAACAAAAGAATCACTCGAGAGACCAGGCATACACTTTTTTTTTTTTTTTTTCCTTATAAAAACACCAGCAACATTGTCTTCACGATAAAAGAGGCAATGAAACCTTTTCTTGTCAAATGTAAGGGCACTAAAGAGAAGGTAATTCGACAGACAAGACAGAAACCTCTCCAGCTCTTTCCCCACGTCTATTTGGCATTCGTTTCCAAAAACTTTCTCGGGTGAACGTCTTTTGTCTTTGAGCAGTGCGACAGGCGGTTTGCAAACGGCACAAGTCTCTGCTTTTGAAAAATCAACTCAGACTCTGTAATCACTTTAGATGGGGCACTTTGTGTTTCAGAGAAACAAAACCAACGCTGAGTCTTCCCTTGAACGACACAGGCCTGTTCACCTTTAAATCAGAGAAACAACGGACGTGGTTCTGATCCCTCAAGGAATCTGTACTTTCCAACAGACTGCACCGTCAGGATCAACAAAGCAGTTTCCTACCGTTTCGCCAGCGAGCCAGAGGACTGTCTCGAGACTAAGTTTCCTTGAACAAACACCGAAGAGATCTTCAAGACTCGGTCCAAATGGCTCCGTCAACCTTGAAATCGTAGTCCCCTTCAGCTCCACACCGCTTCATTCTGGGAACGCCCGCTAGAAAAAAAAGAAACAGTTTATTCAGTGTAACGATTCGATTGGTATACAAGCCTTCAAGGCTCCCAAGACCAAGCCTAAGAGGGTCAGGACCGTGCATGTTTGTACTCGCAGTGAAGCTCAACACCTTAGGCAACCCTCAGCCGAGACAACGGTGAAAAACTCACCGGCGCCGAACGTTTCCTCGTCTGTAAGCTGCCCATCCTTAGCATGCAGGACTCCACATTCAAAATTCACAGGTCCCGGAGAAAGAAAACCAAAAACTACAGGACAAACAGACAATCAAACAAAAGACCTCAAATAAGGTTTCCTCTAAGGACTGTTAGATACATCTTTTGTACACGACCTACGCACGGCAACATACGCTTCGTACCAGCTCCGTTACATGCTCAAGTAGCAGACGCCTCAGACTCTGCTTTCCATCACAGATTACGATTTTTTGATGACGTTACTAAAGCTGGTCATCTATTAGTACGATAGGTTATGCCAGTGCCTGAAATGATTTTCGATCTCAGACGCTGCACAGAAACGCCGCAGTTTTTCACTGCAATAAGCAATTGATACCTCAGTCGGTACACGTCACCGAGTGAGTGCTAGGAGTGAAAAGTTTACATTTACCTCTCGCTCTTCGACAGCCAATGAATCCGGTAAACAAAACAACATCTTTAGCACACCGGTACCGAAGACACAGCGCAAAACCCCCCGTTAATGTGCTCCTGTATTTGTTTTAATTTCAAAGTAGCCACTTCAACTGATAAAGACAGCCGATTCTCTACCTGTAACTCTACTCCTCCTTATTATCCTGCTACAGAAAGAAACAAACCGCTAGCATTTCTACGTAACGACTTATTTTTCCAGAGAAGAATAAAAAGCCACAACCGACCAACCAAAAAAAAAAAACCAAACAGAAACAAAACAAACAAAAAAAAAAAACCCCCAAAACAACTCACCTCCTACCTTCTGTGTCCCAGGATGAAAAGTTTCCTTCGGGTTCTTCCCAAATTTGTCATGACCCACAGGACTGAAATGCAAACGAAATACTGCTTTAGAGGAGAGCGAGCACACACCTCGACATTAAACCATGAACTGGCTGTAGTCGGAATCGATTGCGAGAAGAATCGTTCAAAGAGCCTCGCTGACGTGGAATTTTTTGCGGAAGAGCCATTTATTTCCCACACGACTAACCGCTGAGACTTCTTAAACTTCTTTCTGATTTTAAAAACAGAAACAACTAGGACCCTGCACGGAGATCACTTTTAAGCGTACCGTATTTACTTAGGAAGCACAGAACTTTATTCCCTCGTCCTTCGCTTCGGCTTTCTACGTAACTGTCGTGAGCGTTTTAGGAAGACTCGGTAACCTATCCTATTTCATAAGCTTCTCTTCCATCCCTTTGAAAACAACTCCAGGCACGTCAAATGAAAAACGAGCTGCTCGGCGTCAGGCTCGTACCCCAAAGATCCACAAGCAAGACCAGCTGCCTCGCTCAACGGAAAGACCTCACGTACAGCATTTCTTCCCAACTCGTGTTTCTACGTGACTGTCATTTTCGCCCCTTTTTTTTCCCCTACCGTGAATTTCTGGAGCTGCGCAGCACGCCACGGAGTGCCAAATGCAGTCTGTCTGAGGCACACCGAGCTGACACGGAGGTCACATCCGATGCGCCTCTCCATCATCGCTTACGCTAGGCCACCACGCCGACAGGATCTCCCGTAGTTCCCTTCGAAAGCAATTAAAAGGCTGAGATTAATTTAATTGACAAAAAAGCAGGTTTGTCGTGCAGCTGAAATTCGTTGACATAGTCGGTACCGAAACTCACGCTGGCTGTGAACGGGGTGAAATGGCAAAGGACCATCAGCCAGGCCCGAGGGAAGGCTCAAAGGCTGTACAAGCTAAAGAACAGCCAGGGAAGGGATTTTAGTCCGAGCCCAGGCGGGCAAAAGGAGATGACGTTAGTCCTGCTGCCTGCAGGCGTGTGGGAAAATCACCCCGGGGTGGGGGGGGAGCTCGAGAAAATTGCGTCCTAACGGAAGCAGGGTATTACGGAGAGCTTTTTTTAGGGTAGGATACAGCTACAGCCTCGAGGACGGTCGGCACGCACACAGCCTGTACCGCCACCGCTCCCTAAGCAGCGGCTCGGCGCACGCCGACAGCGGTGACGGAGGACGAGCTTAAGGCAAAAAGCCAAAAGCAAACCCCTCAAAGCCCAGAACCGTTCTCAGGAACACAGGAGTTAAGCCTAAAAGCGGTTGAAAGCTGCCTCCTACCTCTTCCCCCTCCGAGACCGGCACGTTTCCTCGCGATCCCTTTTCGCAAACAAAAGACGGACGCCTGCGGTATCAGCTTGGTCCCGAAGCACCACGACGCGCTTGCTGGCTACACGCTCTCTTCTGACAAGGCTGACAGCTTCTCCGCACGCGACAGCCGAGGCCCTGTGAAACACGAGGAAGGCAAACACCGGTAACGTCTCGCAGGGGTCAGGAGGAAGTCAGGATGCACTCCATTCGGAGCCCGACGCGTTACCCAAAGGAATTACCCCAGCAGAACAAGAGGCAGGAACGATCGGTAGACAGGCAGACCACATGCACGGCAGCGATACCCCCGTCAGACTTGCAGGGCGCTTCCAGTCCCAGCCCGCTGCCGCGGCTCAGGCCGGCGGCTGGGGGAAAGACAAAGCCCCGCGCAGAGCTGCGGCGGCTGCCCGGGCAGCCCAGAGGCGGCGGGGGGGGGGGGGGGGGCGGCAGGTCGCCGCGGGCCGACCCCTCCCTCTCCCGGGCCCCGCCAGGCCGCCACAAGCGGCGAGCACCGGGGCCGCCCCGCCGCCGCTCCTCGCCTCCTCGCTGAGGTAGCGGCGCAGCCCCGACAGACAAAAAAAAAAAAAAAAAAAAAAAAACCCAGCCCAAAATAGGCAGCACCGTGAGGAGCCCGCTGACCACCGTCGCTGCCGGGGAGACGAGAACGGCCGGCAGCCCCGCCGGTCCCGGGCCGGGCCGCCCGCCTCAGCCCGCCCGCCGCCGGCACCAGGCGCTCCCCGCCGCGGCCGAGCGCCGGCCCGCCGCATCCCCCGCCCCGCCCCCCCCGCTTCGGCCGCTGCCCGCCGGCCCCCGCCCGCCCGCCCGCCCGCCCTCAGGCCGAGCGCTCACCCAGCGCGCCGCCGCACGTCCCGGCCCGAAAGTCTTCCAGGCTGCCGGCGAAGGCTCCGCACCGCCACGGGCGCGGCGGCGCGCCGCGCGGGCTTGAAATGAACCCCACTTCCGGGGCCGTCTGCGTAACCCGTACGTGCGAGGCCGAAGCCCCGCCCCTAGGGGGCAAGCCGTTTCCGCGCACGCGCAAAAGCGGAATTGCGTCATACGCATGCGACGTCGCCGGAGACCACGCCCCCTTTGGCTTCAGTCCGGCACTGCGCATGCGCTGCCCTTAGTTTTGCCAGTACCTCTTCTGCGCATGCGCGAAAGCGGAATTGCGTCATACGCATGCGACGTCGCCGGAGACCACGCCCCCTTTGGCTTCAAGCCGGCACTGCGCATGCGCTGCCCTTAGTTTTGCCAGTACCTCTTCTGCGCATGCGCAGAAGCGGAATTGCGTCATCACCACGCGACTACTCCCCCAGACCACGCCCCCTTTGGCTTCAAGCCCCGTCTGCGCATGCGCTGCCCTTACTCTGCAGGGCGGCCACGCTGCTGCCGCCTGGCGAAAAAATTTCGGTACTGCAGCCAGTCTACCTAACAGACTGCACCCTTTATTAGACGAATGGAAGCGAGAAGGGAACTCTGCCCACGGCCCCTTAGCAAGTCGCCCGGCTTCACATCTCGCTGGATCAACTTCTTCCAGTGAACATATTCAATTCCACCAGTCTAGAGAAAAAGAGAAAAAAAAAAAAAAAAAAAAAAAAAAGAAAAAACAAAAGAATCACTCGAGAGACCAGGCATACACTTTTTTTTTTTTTTTTTCCTTATAAAAACACCAGCAACATTGTCTTCACGATAAAAGAGGCAATGAAACCTTTTCTTGTCAAATGTAAGGGCACTAAAGAGAAGGTAATTCGACAGACAAGACAGAAACCTCTCCAGCTCTTTCCCCACGTCTATTTGGCATTCGTTTCCAAAAACTTTCTCGGGTGAACGTCTTTTGTCTTTGAGCAGTGCGACAGGCGGTTTGCAAACGGCACAAGTCTCTGCTTTTGAAAAATCAACTCAGACTCTGTAATCACTTTAGATGGGGCACTTTGTGTTTCAGAGAAACAAAACCAACGCTGAGTCTTCCCTTGAACGACACAGGCCTGTTCACCTTTAAATCAGAGAAACAACGGACGTGGTTCTGATCCCTCAAGGAATCTGTACTTTCCAACAGACTGCACCGTCAGGATCAACAAAGCAGTTTCCTACCGTTTCGCCAGCGAGCCAGAGGACTGTCTCGAGACTAAGTTTCCTTGAACAAACACCGAAGAGATCTTCAAGACTCGGTCCAAATGGCTCCGTCAACCTTGAAATCGTAGTCCCCTTCAGCTCCACACCGCTTCATTCTGGGAACGCCCGCTAGAAAAAAAAGAAACAGTTTATTCAGTGTAACGATTCGATTGGTATACAAGCCTTCAAGGCTCCCAAGACCAAGCCTAAGAGGGTCAGGACCGTGCATGTTTGTACTCGCAGTGAAGCTCAACACCTTAGGCAACCCTCAGCCGAGACAACGGTGAAAAACTCACCGGCGCCGAACGTTTCCTCGTCTGTAAGCTGCCCATCCTTAGCATGCAGGACTCCACATTCAAAATTCACAGGTCCCGGAGAAAGAAAACCAAAAACTACAGGACAAACAGACAATCAAACAAAAGACCTCAAATAAGGTTTCCTCTAAGGACTGTTAGATACATCTTTTGTACACGACCTACGCACGGCAACATACGCTTCGTACCAGCTCCGTTACATGCTCAAGTAGCAGACGCCTCAGACTCTGCTTTCCATCACAGATTACGATTTTTTGATGACGTTACTAAAGCTGGTCATCTATTAGTACGATAGGTTATGCCAGTGCCTGAAATGATTTTCGATCTCAGACGCTGCACAGAAACGCCGCAGTTTTTCACTGCAATAAGCAATTGATACCTCAGTCGGTACACGTCACCGAGTGAGTGCTAGGAGTGAAAAGTTTACATTTACCTCTCGCTCTTCGACAGCCAATGAATCCGGTAAACAAAACAACATCTTTAGCACACCGGTACCGAAGACACAGCGCAAAACCCCCCGTTAATGTGCTCCTGTATTTGTTTTAATTTCAAAGTAGCCACTTCAACTGATAAAGACAGCCGATTCTCTACCTGTAACTCTACTCCTCCTTATTATCCTGCTACAGAAAGAAACAAACCGCTAGCATTTCTACGTAACGACTTATTTTTCCAGAGAAGAATAAAAAGCCACAACCGACCAACCAAAAAAAAAAAACCAAACAGAAACAAAACAAACAAAAAAAAAAAACCCCCAAAACAACTCACCTCCTACCTTCTGTGTCCCAGGATGAAAAGTTTCCTTCGGGTTCTTCCCAAATTTGTCATGACCCACAGGACTGAAATGCAAACGAAATACTGCTTTAGAGGAGAGCGAGCACACACCTCGACATTAAACCATGAACTGGCTGTAGTCGGAATCGATTGCGAGAAGAATCGTTCAAAGAGCCTCGCTGACGTGGAATTTTTTGCGGAAGAGCCATTTATTTCCCACACGACTAACCGCTGAGACTTCTTAAACTTCTTTCTGATTTTAAAAACAGAAACAACTAGGACCCTGCACGGAGATCACTTTTAAGCGTACCGTATTTACTTAGGAAGCACAGAACTTTATTCCCTCGTCCTTCGCTTCGGCTTTCTACGTAACTGTCGTGAGCGTTTTAGGAAGACTCGGTAACCTATCCTATTTCATAAGCTTCTCTTCCATCCCTTTGAAAACAACTCCAGGCACGTCAAATGAAAAACGAGCTGCTCGGCGTCAGGCTCGTACCCCAAAGATCCACAAGCAAGACCAGCTGCCTCGCTCAACGGAAAGACCTCACGTACAGCATTTCTTCCCAACTCGTGTTTCTACGTGACTGTCATTTTCGCCCCTTTTTTTTCCCCTACCGTGAATTTCTGGAGCTGCGCAGCACGCCACGGAGTGCCAAATGCAGTCTGTCTGAGGCACACCGAGCTGACACGGAGGTCACATCCGATGCGCCTCTCCATCATCGCTTACGCTAGGCCACCACGCCGACAGGATCTCCCGTAGTTCCCTTCGAAAGCAATTAAAAGGCTGAGATTAATTTAATTGACAAAAAAGCAGGTTTGTCGTGCAGCTGAAATTCGTTGACATAGTCGGTACCGAAACTCACGCTGGCTGTGAACGGGGTGAAATGGCAAAGGACCATCAGCCAGGCCCGAGGGAAGGCTCAAAGGCTGTACAAGCTAAAGAACAGCCAGGGAAGGGATTTTAGTCCGAGCCCAGGCGGGCAAAAGGAGATGACGTTAGTCCTGCTGCCTGCAGGCGTGTGGGAAAATCACCCCGGGGTGGGGGGGGGAACTCGAGAAAATTGCGTCCTAACGGAAGCAGGGTATTACGGAGAGCTTTTTTTAGGGTAGGATACAGCTACAGCCTCGAGGACGGTCGGCACGCACACAGCCTGTACCGCCACCGCTCCCTAAGCAGCGGCTCGGCGCACGCCGACAGCGGTGACGGAGGACGAGCTTAAGGCAAAAAGCCAAAAGCAAACCCCTCAAAGCCCAGAACCGTTCTCAGGAACACAGGAGTTAAGCCTAAAAGCGGTTGAAAGCTGCCTCCTACCTCTTCCCCCTCCGAGACCGGCACGTTTCCTCGCGATCCCTTTTCGCAAACAAAAGACGGACGCCTGCGGTATCAGCTTGGTCCCGAAGCACCACGACGCGCTTGCTGGCTACACGCTCTCTTCTGACAAGGCTGACAGCTTCTCCGCACGCGACAGCCGAGGCCCTGTGAAACACGAGGAAGGCAAACACCGGTAACGTCTCGCAGGGGTCAGGAGGAAGTCAGGATGCACTCCATTCGGAGCCCGACGCGTTACCCAAAGGAATTACCCCAGCAGAACAAGAGGCAGGAACGATCGGTAGACAGGCAGACCACATGCACGGCAGCGATACCCCCGTCAGACTTGCAGGGCGCTTCCAGTCCCAGCCCGCTGCCGCGGCTCAGGCCGGCGGCTGGGGGAAAGACAAAGCCCCGCGCAGAGCTGCGGCGGCTGCCCGGGCAGCCCAGAGGCGGCGGGGGGGGGGGGGGGGGCGGCAGGTCGCCGCGGGCCGACCCCTCCCTCTCCCGGGCCCCGCCAGGCCGCCACAAGCGGCGAGCACCGGGGCCGCCCCGCCGCCGCTCCTCGCCTCCTCGCTGAGGTAGCGGCGCAGCCCCGACAGACAAAAAAAAAAAAAAAAAAAAAAAAACCCAGCCCAAAATAGGCAGCACCGTGAGGAGCCCGCTGACCACCGTCGCTGCCGGGGAGACGAGAACGGCCGGCAGCCCCGCCGGTCCCGGGCCGGGCCGCCCGCCTCAGCCCGCCCGCCGCCGGCACCAGGCGCTCCCCGCCGCGGCCGAGCGCCGGCCCGCCGCATCCCCCGCCCCGCCCCCCCCGCTTCGGCCGCTGCCCGCCGGCCCCCGCCCGCCCGCCCGCCCGCCCTCAGGCCGAGCGCTCACCCAGCGCGCCGCCGCACGTCCCGGCCCGAAAGTCTTCCAGGCTGCCGGCGAAGGCTCCGCACCGCCACGGGCGCGGCGGCGCGCCGCGCGGGCTTGAAATGAACCCCACTTCCGGGGCCGTCTGCGTAACCCGTACGTGCGAGGCCGAAGCCCCGCCCCTAGGGGGCAAGCCGTTTCCGCGCACGCGCAAAAGCGGAATTGCGTCATACGCATGCGACGTCGCCGGAGACCACGCCCCCTTTGGCTTCAGTCCGGCACTGCGCATGCGCTGCCCTTAGTTTTGCCAGTACCTCTTCTGCGCATGCGCGAAAGCGGAATTGCGTCATACGCATGCGACGTCGCCGGAGACCACGCCCCCTTTGGCTTCAAGCCGGCACTGCGCATGCGCTGCCCTTAGTTTTGCCAGTACCTCTTCTGCGCATGCGCAGAAGCGGAATTGCGTCATCACCACGCGACTACTCCCCCAGACCACGCCCCCTTTGGCTTCAAGCCCCGTCTGCGCATGCGCTGCCCTTACTCTGCAGGGCGGCCACGCTGCTGCCGCCTGGCGAAAAAATTTCGGTACTGCAGCCAGTCTACCTAACAGACTGCACCCTTTATTAGACGAATGGAAGCGAGAAGGGAACTCTGCCCACGGCCCCTTAGCAAGTCGCCCGGCTTCACATCTCGCTGGATCAACTTCTTCCAGTGAACATATTCAATTCCACCAGTCTAGAGAAAAAGAGAAAAAAAAAAAAAAAAAAAAAAAAAAGAAAAAACAAAAGAATCACTCGAGAGACCAGGCATACACTTTTTTTTTTTTTTTTTCCTTATAAAAACACCAGCAACATTGTCTTCACGATAAAAGAGGCAATGAAACCTTTTCTTGTCAAATGTAAGGGCACTAAAGAGAAGGTAATTCGACAGACAAGACAGAAACCTCTCCAGCTCTTTCCCCACGTCTATTTGGCATTCGTTTCCAAAAACTTTCTCGGGTGAACGTCTTTTGTCTTTGAGCAGTGCGACAGGCGGTTTGCAAACGGCACAAGTCTCTGCTTTTGAAAAATCAACTCAGACTCTGTAATCACTTTAGATGGGGCACTTTGTGTTTCAGAGAAACAAAACCAACGCTGAGTCTTCCCTTGAACGACACAGGCCTGTTCACCTTTAAATCAGAGAAACAACGGACGTGGTTCTGATCCCTCAAGGAATCTGTACTTTCCAACAGACTGCACCGTCAGGATCAACAAAGCAGTTTCCTACCGTTTCGCCAGCGAGCCAGAGGACTGTCTCGAGACTAAGTTTCCTTGAACAAACACCGAAGAGATCTTCAAGACTCGGTCCAAATGGCTCCGTCAACCTTGAAATCGTAGTCCCCTTCAGCTCCACACCGCTTCATTCTGGGAACGCCCGCTAGAAAAAAAAGAAACAGTTTATTCAGTGTAACGATTCGATTGGTATACAAGCCTTCAAGGCTCCCAAGACCAAGCCTAAGAGGGTCAGGACCGTGCATGTTTGTACTCGCAGTGAAGCTCAACACCTTAGGCAACCCTCAGCCGAGACAACGGTGAAAAACTCACCGGCGCCGAACGTTTCCTCGTCTGTAAGCTGCCCATCCTTAGCATGCAGGACTCCACATTCAAAATTCACAGGTCCCGGAGAAAGAAAACCAAAAACTACAGGACAAACAGACAATCAAACAAAAGACCTCAAATAAGGTTTCCTCTAAGGACTGTTAGATACATCTTTTGTACACGACCTACGCACGGCAACATACGCTTCGTACCAGCTCCGTTACATGCTCAAGTAGCAGACGCCTCAGACTCTGCTTTCCATCACAGATTACGATTTTTTGATGACGTTACTAAAGCTGGTCATCTATTAGTACGATAGGTTATGCCAGTGCCTGAAATGATTTTCGATCTCAGACGCTGCACAGAAACGCCGCAGTTTTTCACTGCAATAAGCAATTGATACCTCAGTCGGTACACGTCACCGAGTGAGTGCTAGGAGTGAAAAGTTTACATTTACCTCTCGCTCTTCGACAGCCAATGAATCCGGTAAACAAAACAACATCTTTAGCACACCGGTACCGAAGACACAGCGCAAAACCCCCCGTTAATGTGCTCCTGTATTTGTTTTAATTTCAAAGTAGCCACTTCAACTGATAAAGACAGCCGATTCTCTACCTGTAACTCTACTCCTCCTTATTATCCTGCTACAGAAAGAAACAAACCGCTAGCATTTCTACGTAACGACTTATTTTTCCAGAGAAGAATAAAAAGCCACAACCGACCAACCAAAAAAAAAAAACCAAACAGAAACAAAACAAACAAAAAAAAAAAACCCCCAAAACAACTCACCTCCTACCTTCTGTGTCCCAGGATGAAAAGTTTCCTTCGGGTTCTTCCCAAATTTGTCATGACCCACAGGACTGAAATGCAAACGAAATACTGCTTTAGAGGAGAGCGAGCACACACCTCGACATTAAACCATGAACTGGCTGTAGTCGGAATCGATTGCGAGAAGAATCGTTCAAAGAGCCTCGCTGACGTGGAATTTTTTGCGGAAGAGCCATTTATTTCCCACACGACTAACCGCTGAGACTTCTTAAACTTCTTTCTGATTTTAAAAACAGAAACAACTAGGACCCTGCACGGAGATCACTTTTAAGCGTACCGTATTTACTTAGGAAGCACAGAACTTTATTCCCTCGTCCTTCGCTTCGGCTTTCTACGTAACTGTCGTGAGCGTTTTAGGAAGACTCGGTAACCTATCCTATTTCATAAGCTTCTCTTCCATCCCTTTGAAAACAACTCCAGGCACGTCAAATGAAAAACGAGCTGCTCGGCGTCAGGCTCGTACCCCAAAGATCCACAAGCAAGACCAGCTGCCTCGCTCAACGGAAAGACCTCACGTACAGCATTTCTTCCCAACTCGTGTTTCTACGTGACTGTCATTTTCGCCCCTTTTTTTTCCCCTACCGTGAATTTCTGGAGCTGCGCAGCACGCCACGGAGTGCCAAATGCAGTCTGTCTGAGGCACACCGAGCTGACACGGAGGTCACATCCGATGCGCCTCTCCATCATCGCTTACGCTAGGCCACCACGCCGACAGGATCTCCCGTAGTTCCCTTCGAAAGCAATTAAAAGGCTGAGATTAATTTAATTGACAAAAAAGCAGGTTTGTCGTGCAGCTGAAATTCGTTGACATAGTCGGTACCGAAACTCACGCTGGCTGTGAACGGGGTGAAATGGCAAAGGACCATCAGCCAGGCCCGAGGGAAGGCTCAAAGGCTGTACAAGCTAAAGAACAGCCAGGGAAGGGATTTTAGTCCGAGCCCAGGCGGGCAAAAGGAGATGACGTTAGTCCTGCTGCCTGCAGGCGTGTGGGAAAATCACCCCGGGGTGGGGGGGGAGCTCGAGAAAATTGCGTCCTAACGGAAGCAGGGTATTACGGAGAGCTTTTTTTAGGGTAGGATACAGCTACAGCCTCGAGGACGGTCGGCACGCACACAGCCTGTACCGCCACCGCTCCCTAAGCAGCGGCTCGGCGCACGCCGACAGCGGTGACGGAGGACGAGCTTAAGGCAAAAAGCCAAAAGCAAACCCCTCAAAGCCCAGAACCGTTCTCAGGAACACAGGAGTTAAGCCTAAAAGCGGTTGAAAGCTGCCTCCTACCTCTTCCCCCTCCGAGACCGGCACGTTTCCTCGCGATCCCTTTTCGCAAACAAAAGACGGACGCCTGCGGTATCAGCTTGGTCCCGAAGCACCACGACGCGCTTGCTGGCTACACGCTCTCTTCTGACAAGGCTGACAGCTTCTCCGCACGCGACAGCCGAGGCCCTGTGAAACACGAGGAAGGCAAACACCGGTAACGTCTCGCAGGGGTCAGGAGGAAGTCAGGATGCACTCCATTCGGAGCCCGACGCGTTACCCAAAGGAATTACCCCAGCAGAACAAGAGGCAGGAACGATCGGTAGACAGGCAGACCACATGCACGGCAGCGATACCCCCGTCAGACTTGCAGGGCGCTTCCAGTCCCAGCCCGCTGCCGCGGCTCAGGCCGGCGGCTGGGGGAAAGACAAAGCCCCGCGCAGAGCTGCGGCGGCTGCCCGGGCAGCCCAGAGGCGGCGGGGGGGGGGGGGGGGGCGGCAGGTCGCCGCGGGCCGACCCCTCCCTCTCCCGGGCCCCGCCAGGCCGCCACAAGCGGCGAGCACCGGGGCCGCCCCGCCGCCGCTCCTCGCCTCCTCGCTGAGGTAGCGGCGCAGCCCCGACAGACAAAAAAAAAAAAAAAAAAAAAAAAACCCAGCCCAAAATAGGCAGCACCGTGAGGAGCCCGCTGACCACCGTCGCTGCCGGGGAGACGAGAACGGCCGGCAGCCCCGCCGGTCCCGGGCCGGGCCGCCCGCCTCAGCCCGCCCGCCGCCGGCACCAGGCGCTCCCCGCCGCGGCCGAGCGCCGGCCCGCCGCATCCCCCGCCCCGCCCCCCCCGCTTCGGCCGCTGCCCGCCGGCCCCCGCCCGCCCGCCCGCCCGCCCTCAGGCCGAGCGCTCACCCAGCGCGCCGCCGCACGTCCCGGCCCGAAAGTCTTCCAGGCTGCCGGCGAAGGCTCCGCACCGCCACGGGCGCGGCGGCGCGCCGCGCGGGCTTGAAATGAACCCCACTTCCGGGGCCGTCTGCGTAACCCGTACGTGCGAGGCCGAAGCCCCGCCCCTAGGGGGCAAGCCGTTTCCGCGCACGCGCAAAAGCGGAATTGCGTCATACGCATGCGACGTCGCCGGAGACCACGCCCCCTTTGGCTTCAGTCCGGCACTGCGCATGCGCTGCCCTTAGTTTTGCCAGTACCTCTTCTGCGCATGCGCGAAAGCGGAATTGCGTCATACGCATGCGACGTCGCCGGAGACCACGCCCCCTTTGGCTTCAAGCCGGCACTGCGCATGCGCTGCCCTTAGTTTTGCCAGTACCTCTTCTGCGCATGCGCAGAAGCGGAATTGCGTCATCACCACGCGACTACTCCCCCAGACCACGCCCCCTTTGGCTTCAAGCCCCGTCTGCGCATGCGCTGCCCTTACTCTGCAGGGCGGCCACGCTGCTGCCGCCTGGCGAAAAAATTTCGGTACTGCAGCCAGTCTACCTAACAGACTGCACCCTTTATTAGACGAATGGAAGCGAGAAGGGAACTCTGCCCACGGCCCCTTAGCAAGTCGCCCGGCTTCACATCTCGCTGGATCAACTTCTTCCAGTGAACATATTCAATTCCACCAGTCTAGAGAAAAAGAGAAAAAAAAAAAAAAAAAAAAAAAAAAGAAAAAACAAAAGAATCACTCGAGAGACCAGGCATACACTTTTTTTTTTTTTTTTTCCTTATAAAAACACCAGCAACATTGTCTTCACGATAAAAGAGGCAATGAAACCTTTTCTTGTCAAATGTAAGGGCACTAAAGAGAAGGTAATTCGACAGACAAGACAGAAACCTCTCCAGCTCTTTCCCCACGTCTATTTGGCATTCGTTTCCAAAAACTTTCTCGGGTGAACGTCTTTTGTCTTTGAGCAGTGCGACAGGCGGTTTGCAAACGGCACAAGTCTCTGCTTTTGAAAAATCAACTCAGACTCTGTAATCACTTTAGATGGGGCACTTTGTGTTTCAGAGAAACAAAACCAACGCTGAGTCTTTCCTTGAACGACACAGGCCTGTTCACCTTTAAATCAGAGAAACAACGGACGTGGTTCTGATCTCTCAAGGAATCTTTACTTTCCAACAGACTGCACCGTCAGGATCAACAAAGCAGTTTCCTACCGTTTCGCCAGCGAGCCAGAGGACTGTCTCGAGACTCAGTTTCCTTGAACAAACACCGAAGAGATCTTCAAGACTCGGTCCAAATGGCTCCGTCAACCTTGAAATCGTAGTCCCCTTCAGCTCCACACCGCTTCATTCTGGGAACGCCCGCTAGAAAAAAAAGGAACGGTTTATTCAGTGTAACGATTCGATTGGTATACAAGCCTTCAAGGCTCCCAAGACCAAGCCTAAGAGGGTCAGGACCGTGCATGTTTGTACTCGCAGTGAAGCTCAACACCTTAGGCAACCCTCAGCCGAGACAAAGGTGAAAAACTCACCGGCGCCGAACGTTTCCTCGTCTGTAAGCTGCCCATCCTTAGCATGCAGGACTCCACATTCAAAATTCACAGGTCCCGGAGAAAGAAAACCAAAAACTACAGGACAAACAGACAATCAAACAAAAGACCTCAAATAAGGTTTCCTCTAAGGACTGTTAGATACATCTTTTGTACACGACCTACGCACGGCAACATACGCTTCGTACCAGCTCCGTTACATGCTCAAGTAGCAGACGCCTCAGACTCTGCTTTCCATCACAGATTACGATTTTTTGATGACGTTACTAAAGCTGGTCATCTATTAGTACGATAGGTTATGCCAGTGCCTGAAATGATTTTCGATCTCAGACGCTGCACAGAAACGCCGCAGTTTTTCACTGCAATAAGCAATTGATACCTCAGTCGGTACACGTCACCGAGTGAGTGCTAGGAGTGAAAAGTTTACATTTACCTCTCGCTCTTCGACAGCCAATGAATCCGGTAAACAAAACAACATCTTTAGCACACCGGTACCGAAGACACAGCGCAAAACCCCCCGTTAATGTGCTCCTGTATTTGTTTTAATTTCAAAGTAGCCACTTCAACTGATAAAGACAGCCGATTCTCTACCTGTAACTCTACTCCTCCTTATTATCCTGCTACAGAAAGAAACAAACCGCTAGCATTTCTACGTAACGACTTATTTTTCCAGAGAAGAATAAAAAGCCACAACCGACCAACCAAAAAAAAAAAACCAAACAGAAACAAAACAAACAAAAAAACCAAACCCCCAAAACAACTCACCTCCTACCTTCTGTGTCCCAGGATGAAAAGTTTCCTTCGGGTTCTTCCCAAATTTGTCATGACCCACAGGACTGAAATGCAAACGAAATACTGCTTTAGAGGAGAGCGAGCACACACCTCGACATTAAACCATGAACTGGCTGTAGTCGGAATCGATTGCGAGAAGAATCGTTCAAAGAGCCTCGCTGACGTGGAATTTTTTGCGGAAGAGCCATTTATTTCCCACACGACTAACCGCTGAGACTTCTTAAACTTCTTTCTGATTTTAAAAACAGAAACAACTAGGACCCTGCACGGAGATCACTTTTAAGCGTACCGTATTTACTTAGGAAGCACAGAACTTTATTCCCTCGTCCTTCGCTTCGGCTTTCTACGTAACTGTCGTGAGCGTTTTAGGAAGACTCGGTAACCTATCCTATTTCATAAGCTTCTCTTCCATCCCTTTGAAAACAACTCCAGGCACGTCAAATGAAAAACGAGCTGCTCGGCGTCAGGCTCGTACCCCAAAGATCCACAAGCAAGACCAGCTGCCTCGCTCAACGGAAAGACCTCACGTACAGCATTTCTTCCCAACTCGTGTTTCTACGTGACTGTCATTTTCGCCCCTTTTTTTTCCCCTACCGTGAATTTCTGGAGCTGCGCAGCACGCCACGGAGTGCCAAATGCAGTCTGTCTGAGGCACACCGAGCTGACACGGAGGTCACATCCGATGCGCCTCTCCATCATCGCTTACGCTAGGCCACCACGCCGACAGGATCTCCCGTAGTTCCCTTCGAAAGCAATTAAAAGGCTGAGATTAATTTAATTGACAAAAAAGCAGGTTTGTCGTGCAGCTGAAATTCGTTGACATAGTCGGTACCGAAACTCACGCTGGCTGTGAACGGGGTGAAATGGCAAAGGACCATCAGCCAGGCCCGAGGGAAGGCTCAAAGGCTGTACAAGCTAAAGAACAGCCAGGGAAGGGATTTTAGTCCGAGCCCAGGCGGGCAAAAGGAGATGACGTTAGTCCTGCTGCCTGCAGGCGTGTGGGAAAATCACCCTGAGGTGGTGGTGGGGGGGGAACTCGAGAAAATTGCGTCCTAACGGAAGCAGGGTATTACGGAGAGCTTTTTTTAGGGTAGGATACAGCTACAGCCTCGAGGACGGTCGGCACGCACACAGCCTGTACCGCCACCGCTCCCTAAGCAGCGGCTCGGCGCACGCCGACAGCGGTGACGGAGGACGAGCTTAAGGCAAAAAGCCAAAAGCAAACCCCTCAAAGCCCAGAACCGTTCTCAGGAACGCAGGAGTTAAGCCTAAAAGCGGTTGAAAGCTGCCTCCTACCTCTTCCCCCTCCGAGACCGGCACGTTTCCTCGCGATCCCTTTTCGCAAACAAAAGACGGACGCCTGCGGTATCAGCTTGGTCCCGAAGCACCACGACGCGCTTGCTGGCTACACGCTCTCTTCTGACAAGGCTGACAGCTTCTCCGCACGCGACAGCCGAGGCCCTGTGAAACACGAGGAAGGCAAACACCGGTAACGTCTCGCAGGGGTCAGGAGGAAGTCAGGATGCACTCCATTCGGAGCCCGACGCGTTACCCAAAGGAATTACCCCAGCAGAACAAGAGGCAGGAACGATCGGTAGACAGGCAGACAACATGCACGGCAGCGATACCCCCGTCAGACTTGCAGGGCGCTTCCAGTCCCAGCCGGCTGCCGCGGCTCAGGCCGGCGGCTGGGGGAAAGACAAAGCCCCGCGCAGAGCTGCGGCGGCTGCCCGGGCAGCCCAGAGGCGGCGGGGGGGGGGGGGGGGCGGCAGGTCGCCGCGGGCCGACCCCTCCCTCTCCCGGGCCCCGCCAGGCCGCCACAAGCGGCGAGCACCGGGGCCGCCCCGCCGCCGCTCCTCGCCTCCTCGCTGAGGTAGCGGCGCAGCCCCGAGAGACAAAAAAAAAAAAAAACAAAAAAAAAAACCCAGCCCAAAATAGGCAGCACCGTGAGGAGCCCGCTGACCACCGTCGCTGCCGGGGAGACGAGAACGGCCGGCAGCCCCGCCGGTCCCGGGCCGGGCCGGGCCGCCCGCCTCAGCCCGCCCGCCGCCGGCACCAGGCGCTCCCCGCCGCGGCCGAGCGCCGGCCCGCCGCCCGCCCCCCCCCCCCTTCGGCCGCTGCCCGCCGGCCCCCGCCCGCCCTCAGGCCGAGCGCTCACCCAGCGCGCCGCCGCACGTCCCGGCCCGAAAGTCTTCCAGGCTGCCGGCGAAGGCTCCGCACCGCCACGGGCGCGGCGGCGCGCCGCGCGGGCTGGAAATGAACCCCACTTCCGGGGCCGTCTGCGTAACCCGTACGTGCGAGGCCGAAGCCCCGCCCCTAGGGGGCAAGCCGTTTCCGCGCACGCGCAAAAGCGGAATTGCGTCATACGCATGCGACGCCGCCGGAGACCACGCCCCCTTTGGCTTCAAGCCGGCACTGCGCATGCGCTGCCCTTAGTTTTGCCAGTACCTCTTCTGCGCATGCGCAGAAGCGGAATTGCGTCATACGCATGCGACGCCGCCGGAGACCACGCCCCCTTTGGCTTCAAGCCGGCACTGCGCATGCGCTGCCCTTAGTTTTGCCAGTACCTCTTCTGCGCATGCGCAGAAGCGGAATTGCGTCATCACCACGCGACTACTCCCCCCAGACCACGCCCCCTTTGGCTTCAAGCCCCGTCTGCGCATGCGCTGCCCTTACTCTGCAGGGCGGCCACGCTGCTGCCGCCTGGCGAAAAAATTTCGGTACTGCAGCCAGTCTACCTAACAGACTGCACCCTTTATTAGACGAATGGAAGCGAGAAGGGAACTCTGCCCACGGCCCCTTAGCAAGTCGCCCGGCTTCACATCTCGCTGGATCAACTTCTTCCAGTGAACATATTCAATTCAACCAGTCTAGAGAAAAAGAGAAAAAAAAAAAAAAAAAAAAAAGAAAAAACAAAAGAATCACTCGAGAGACCAGGCATACACTTTTTTTTTTTTTTTTCCTTATAAAAACACCAGCAACATTGTCTTCACGATAAAAGAGGCAATGAAACCTTTTCTTGTCAAATGTAAGGGCACTAAAGAGAAGGTAATTCGACAGACAAGACATAAACCTCTCCAGCTCTTTCCCCACGTCTATTTGGCATTCGTTTCCAAAA